>NC_048565.1:14246375-14488875 GCF_013265735.2 Oncorhynchus mykiss | reverse complement strand
AGCAGCAGGTGTGGCTGAAATAGCAGAATCCACTAATTTCAAGTGGTGTCCACATACTTTTGTATAAATAGTGTAAGTATACACAACATAAAGACTATATATAAAGTATACTCTTGGCATTTTCTCAACCAGCTTCATGAGGTAGTCACCTGAAATGCATTTCAATTAACAGGTGTGCCTTGTTAAAAGTTGTGGAATTTCTTTCCTTCCTTCTTAATGCGTTTGAGCCAATCAGTTGTGTTGTGACAAGGTAGGAGTGGTATACAGAAGATAGCCCTATTTGGTAAAATACCAAATCCATATTATGGCAAGAACAGCTCAAATAAGCAAAGAGAAAGTTAATCAACTGTTCAGAGGAGTGTGTGAATCAGGCCTTCAGGGTAGAATTCCTGCAAAGAAACTACTACTAAAGGACACCAATAAGAAGACGACTTGCTTGGGCCATGAAACACGAGCAATGGACATTAGACCGGTGGAAACCTGTCCTTTGGTCTGAGGAGTCCAAATTCGAGATTTTTGGTTCCAACCGCCGTGTCTTTGTGAGACACAGAGTTGGTGAACGAATGATCTCCGCATGTGTGGTTCCCACCGTGAAGCATGGAGGTGGTGTGGGGGTGCTTTGCTGGTGACACTGTCTGTGATTTATTTATAATTCAAGGCACACTTAACCAGCATGGCTACCACAGCATTCTGCAGCAATATGCCATCCCATCTTGTTTGAGCTTAGTCAGACAATCATTTGTTTTTCAACAGGACAATGACCCAAAACACCTACAGGCTGTGTAAGAGCTATTTGACCAAGGAGAGTGATGGAGTGCTGCATCAGATAAGCTGGTCAACACAATCACCTGACCTCAACCCAATTGAGATGGTTTGGACCATAGAGTGAAGGAAAAGCAGCCAACAGTCTTGAAGGAGTTCCCACAGCATATGTAGGAACTCCTTCAAGACTGTTGGAAAAGCATTCCTCATGAAGCTGGTTGAGAGAATGCCAAGAGTGTGCAAAGCTGTCATCAAGGCAAAGGGTGGCTACTTTGAAGATTTTTTAAACACTTTGGTTACTACATGATTCCATATGTGTTATTTCATAGTTGTGATGTCTTCACTTCTACAATGTAGAAAACAGTAAAAAAATAAAGAACAACCCTTGAATGAGTAGGTGTGTCCAGAATGTAATGTAATGGTAATGAAAAGATAAAGTATGTATACACAACATAAATACTATATATAGTAAGATGTAAGAGTAAGATGGTAATAAGATGTATACTTACACAGACACACTGAAATATATTATATTTCCATTTTCCTTTGCAATGAGTCCATAACCACATTAGCATTACGGACAAAGACATTTTATCGCCACAGCAGTGATGGGCTTTTATTCCAACACTACTAGAACCCTTCTTCATACCACCTAATAATAATGACATGACAGATGCCATACACAGATCCTGTCCTACCTTGATGATGTCCAGCTCCTCCTTGGTGGCAGCCTGCTGCTTCTCTAGCCTGGTGCTGAGATGAGAACAGATCTGTGAACACACAGGAAGGACTGCGTGTTTACTAAGCTACTACATATTACCTGGACAGGTTCAGTGACCTTTCAGATAAACCAGAACATACAGAAGACGCATCTCAATTAGGATTGAATGGGATTTTAGGGGACATCGTAGGATTAGGATCGAATTTCTCCAGAGGGGAAATGTATCTTGGACATGAAATAGTGCTGCTGCTTCCAGAGAATATCGCAGGTTAAAAACCAAACATCATAGAAGCACCGATCTCCCCACCCACACAAAGCTAATCAGCTACTGGCAAGGTTGTGACGTAGACCATACACACACTGTTCTCCTCTCTTACGTGTCTCTGGATCCTACCTGTTTGTATTCGGTGATGATAGCTGTAGTTTTCTTGATCTCTGACTCTGCTTTCTCCAGCTCTCTCCTGAACACCTCTTTAATCTGGACAGACACGGCAAGATGGCAACCACACATTAGCTATGATCGTAAAACACTTGCTACTTCAGTCACCTGGGCTTCTCTTCTCCCAAAGCACTTGCATGTGTGTGACTGTGAGCTGTGTAACCTGTGCCGTCTCCTCCGCCTGCCTCCTCTTCTCCTCCTCCGTCTCCACCAGGCGCTGTTTGGTGCAGAGCAGCTCCTTGTTCAGCACGTCTGCCTTGTCTTCCGCCTGGTCTAGGTCGGTCCGCAGGGCAATCTTACTGGTCACCAGCTCATGGGCCAGGTCATCGTTTTCCTGCTCCAGACGCATGCTGGCCTCCTGCAGCCGACGGTTCTCCCTCTGTGAGCAACACACACATTGCATTTCACATTTTAGTCATTTAGCCGTTCATCTTAAGATAGCTGGGTGAGACAACCACATATCACAGCCGTAGCAAGTACATTTTCCATCCAAAAAGTACACAACCACACACACACTAGTGATGTGCAGGTTGACTCATTACCCGCAGTCATATCCGAAGGGCAGGTGGGTTTAGGGTCATGAAATATTGTGTGGATGAAGTGTGGGTGGGTTGAATAAAGAGAAAACGATGCATTAAAAATCCATGAATGTCTAATTACTGTGCAGTTGATATCTATAGGATACACTGAGGTTTATATTTTATTCTCTGTATCTGGCGTTAGTGTGTAGCCTCAGCTTTAGGGCCTAACTGTAGCATGCCAAATACACGCCAGCTAACAAATACACGCCAACTGACAAATACACGCCAACTGACAAATACACGCCAACTGACAAATACACATCAGCTGACAAATACACGCCAATTGACAAACACACGCCAACTGACAAATACACGGCAACTGACAAATACACATCAGCTGACAAATACACGCCAACTGACAAATACACGCCAACTGACAAATACACGCCAACTGACAAATACACACCAACTGACAAATACACACCAACTGACAAATACACACCAACTGACAAACACACATCAGCTGACAAATACACGCCAACTGACAAATACACGGCAACTGACAAATACACGGCAACTGACAAATACACATCAGCTGACAAATACACGCAAACTGACAAATACACGCCAACTGACAAATACACACCAACTGACAAATACACACCAACTGACAAATACACACCAACTGACAAATACACACCAGCTAACAAATACACGTCAACTGACAAATACACGCCAACTGACAAATACACGCCAACTGACAAATACACGCCAACTGACAAATAGACGCCAACTGACAAATACTCGCCAACTGACAAATACACACCAACTGACAAATACACGCCAACTGACAAATACTTTTGAAAACCTGGGATGAAAAAGTTACGTTGATCCACTGAGGATTAAAGGGCAACGTCTGAGTTTAATTAATAAGAAGAAAACTGCGAAATGGAGAATAGAAGGAGGGCCAGTAGCCTAATGTCTGGTGAAGTAGTAAAAGAGGATGATCGCAGTGTTATGTGTGATCATTGTGAGGTGCTATACACATTTAACAGTCACAACCCATTGTGCACAGAGATACTGTTCAGATGGGTTAAATGGAATAGTAACTGAAATTTGGACAAGGACTTTAGGTCTATAACCTCTCACATAGCCTAATATAATGTTAATTCCTTCAGAATTATGCATTTCTTGCAGTAAAATGATACACCAAATATAAATTTTGACTCCAACTGGAGTGGAGAAATATGCTTTTTTTATTTCTGCATCTTGAGAGAATGAATGCACAGTTAAGGTGCTGTCTATGTTAATCAGCATCATTAAAGCTGATAGTATTTCAAACAAAATATGCATCAAGCCAAAATGAAATCTTATCAAAAACATGTTGGGCGATTTTTACAGCTTTTAATTTCCTTAAAACCGGTTAAGCTGATGTAATTTGGAAAACTTGAATTTTTTATTTATTTCACCTTTATTTAACCAGGTAGGCAAAGTTGAGAACAAGTTCTCATTTACAATTGCGACCTGGCCAAGACAAAGCAAAGCAGTTCGACACATACAACAACACAGAGTTACACATGGAGTAAAACAAACATGGAGTAAAACAAACATACAGTCAATAATACAGTAGAAAAATAAATCTATATACAATGTGAGCAAATGAGGTGAGAAGGGAGGTAAAGGCAAAAAAAAGGCCATGGTGGCGAAGTAAACAGAATATAGTAAGTAAAACACTGGAATGGTAGATTTGCAGTGGAGGAATGTGCAAAGAAGAGATCGAAATAATGTGGTGCAAAGGAGCAAAATAAATAAATAAATACAGTAGCGGGAGAGGTAGTTGTTTGGGCTAAATTATAGATGGGCTATGTACAGGTGCAGTAATCTGTGAGCTGCTCTGACAGCTGGTGCTTAAAGCTAGTGAGGGAGATAAGTGTTTCCAGTTTGAGATTTTTGTAGTTCGTTCCAGTCATTGGCAGCAGAGAACTGGAAGGAGAGGCGGCCAAAGGAGGAATTGGTTTTGGGGGTGACCAGAGAGATATAACTGCTGGAGCGCGTGCTACAGGTGGGTGCTGCTATGGTGACCAGCGAGCTGAGATAAGGGGGGACTTTACCTAGCAGGGTCTTGTAGATGACCTGGAGCCAGTGGGTTTGGCGACGAGAATGAAGCGAGGGCCAGCCAACAAGAGCGTACAGGTCGAAGTGGTGGGTAGTATATGGGGCTTTGGTGACAAAACGGATGGCACTGTGATAGACTGCATCCAATTTATTGAGTAGGGTATTGGAGGCTATTTTGTAAATGACATCGCCGAAGTCGAGGATCGGTATGATGGTCAGTTTTACGAGGGTATGTTTGGCAGCATGAGTGAAGGTTGCTTTGTTGCGAAATAGGAAGCCAATTCTAGATTTAACTTTGGATTGGAGATGTTTGATGTGAGTCTGGAAGGAGAGTTTACAGTCTAACCAGACACCTAGGTATTTGTAGTTGTCCACATATTCTAAGTCAGAACCGTCCAGAGTAGTGATGCTAGATGGGCGGGCAGGGGCAAGCAGCCATCGGTTGAATAGCATGCATTTAGTTTTACTTGTATTTAAGAGCAATTGGAGGCCACGGAAGGAGAGTTGTATGGCATTGAAGCTCGTCTGGAGGGTTGTTAACACAGTGTCCAAAGAAGGGCCATAAGTCTACAGAATGGTGCCGTCTGCGTAGAGGTGGATCAGAGACTCACCAGCAGCAAGAGCAACATCATTGATGTATACAGAGAAAAGAGTCGGTCCAAGAATTGAACCCTGTGGCCCCCATAGAGACTGCCAGAGGCCCGGACAACAGGCCCCCCGATTTGACACACTGAACTCTATCAGAGAAGTAGTTGGTGAACCAGGCGAGGCAATCATTTGAGAAACCAAGGCTATTGAGTCTGCCGATGAGGATGTTGTGATTGACAGAATTGAAAGCCTTGGCCAGGTCAATGAATACGGCTGCACAGTATTGTTTCTTATCGATGGCGGTTAAAATATTGTTTAGGACCTTGAGCGTGGCTGAGGTGCACCCATGACCAGCTCTGAAACCAGATTGCATAGCGGAGAAGGTATGGTGGGATTCGAAATGGTCAGTAATCTGTTTGTTAACTTGGCTTTCGAAGACCTTAGAAAGGCAGGGTAGGATAGATATAGGTCTGTAGCAGTTTGGGTCAAGAGTGTCCCCCCCTTTGAAGAGGGGGATGACCGCAGCTGCTTTCCCATCTTTGGGAATCTCTGACGACACGAAAGAGAGGTTGAACAGGCTAGTAATAGGGGTTGCAACAATTCATTTTTTAGAAAGAAAGGGTCCAGATTGTCTAGCCCAGCTGATTTGTAGGGGTCCAGATTTTGCAGCTCTTTCATAACATCAGCTGACTGGATTTGGGAGAAGGAGAAATGGGGAAGGCTTGGGCGAGTTGCTGTGGGGGGTGGAGTGCTGTTGACCGGGGTAAGGGTAGCCAGGTGGAAAGCATGGCCAGCCGTAGAAAAATGCTTATTGAAATTCTCAATTATATTGGATTTATCGGTGGTGACAGTGTTTCCTATCCTCAGTGCAGTGGGCAGCTGGGAGGAGGTGTTCTTCTTCTCCATGGACTTTACAGTGTCCCAGAACTTTTTTGAGTTTGTGTTGCAGGAAGCAAATTTCTTCTTGAAAAAGCTAGCCTTGGCTTTTCTAACTGCCTGTGTATATTGGTTTCTAGCTTCCCTGAAAAGTTGCATATCCTACAACGCCATAGGATGTTTTTGTGTTGGTTTAGGGCAGTCAGGTCTGTAGAGATCCAAGGGCTATATCTGTTCCTGATTCAAAATGTATTGAATGGGGCATGCTTATTTAATATGGTGAGGAAGGCATTTAAAAAAAACCAACAGGCATCCTCTACTGATGGGATGAGATTAATATCCTTCCAGGATACCCCGGCCAGGTCGATTAGAAAGGCCTGCTCGCTGAAGTGTTTCAAGAAGCGTTTGACAGTGATGAGTGGAGGTTGTTTGACCGCTGACCCATTACGGATGCAGGCAATGAGGCAGTGATCGCTCTGAGATCTTGGTTGAAAACAACAGAGGTGTATTTAGAGGGCAAGTTGGTTAGGATGATATCTTTGAGGGTGCCCGTGTTTACGGGTCCGGATAGGTGATTGTAGCCCAGGAGTGACTGATGGAAGTCTTCAGCTGGCTAGCTCCAGAACAATTGATGTTTGCTCCGGGATCGACGTAAGCCAATAGTCGCATGGATAGCAGCTAGCTAGCTGCAAGATCCAGGTGTAAATGTCCAGAGCTTTCGGTTGAAATCCGGGGATATGGAGAGAAAAATAGGTCCGGTATGTTCTGGTCTGAGTTGTGTTGTTCAAAACTGGCGATAGCTTTTCGAGCTAAAGGATAGCTGATGACCACAAACCGTAGTTAGCTGAATACTAACGTTAGCCAGTAAACTGACTAGCTTCTGGCAAGTGAACTGGCTAGCTTCTGGCCAGGTAAATAATATATATATATATTTTAAATTGGTGAGGAGAGTTGCAGGAGAGTGTTTTGAAGTTGAGTTTTTGGAAAAAAAATATAAAAGATATGCGAAGAAAGATGTAAATATATATATATATATATATATATATATATATATATATATATATATATATATATATATATATATACACACGGGACACGACAAGACGAGGACAAAAGACGTGTGACTGCTATACCATCTTGGTATGAAAATGATATTAATATTGCATTTTTTCCCAAGTCTCTAAGTGTCTTCCCTGCCCAAGACAAGCAGAGATGAAACTCTTTATGAAAACTTTACAGATGTCAACTAGGTTGAAGCAGTCATTCTATCAATTTATTACATTATTCTGGTGAGCTAGGGTTTATTTAATCTTCTAGGGCAACATGCAATGACAGAACAGAAGCGGCATAGATCTAATTATAGTCAAGTTGACTAACAAATAGCCTATCAAAATTTGATTGGTCACATACACATGGTTAGCAGATGTTATTGCGGGTGTAGTGAAATGCTTGTGTTTCTAGCTCCAACAGCGCAGTAATATCTAACAAATTACACAACATATACCCAATACACACAAATCTAAGTAGGAATGAATTAAGACTATATACATATGGACGAGCGATGTCAGAGCGGAACGGACTAAGATACAGTAGAATAGTATAATACATATACAGTAGAATAGAATACAGTATATACATATGAGATGAGTAATGCAAGATATGTAAACATTAAGTGAATGAGTAGTATAGAAAACGTAGAATAGTATAGAAAACGGTATTTACAGGTACCACTAATCATCTTGAACAACCCCAAACCAGAAAATACAACCCCAAACAAAAATAAATGTAACATGTAACAATTTAAAAGATTTACTGAGTTACAGCTCACATAAAGAAATCTTTAGACCGTAATCTATGGATTTCACACGACTGGCAATACAGTTATGCATCTGATGGTCACAGATAGCATTTTTAAGAGGTTAAAAAGTAGTCAGTATCTGGTGTGATCACCCTTTTCCTCATGCAGCGCGACACATCTCCTTCGCATTGAGTTGATCAGGCTGTTGATTGTGGCCTGTGGAATGCTGTACACACACCACTTAAATGGCTGTGCAAAGTTGATGGATATTGGCGGGAACTGGAATGCGCTGACATACACGTACCAAACCTGCTCTGGTGGACATACCTGCAGTCAGCATGCCACTTGCACGCTCCCTCAAAACTTGTGACATCTATGGAATTGTGTTGTGTAACAAAACTGCACCTTTTAGAGTGGCCTTTTATTGTCCCCAGCACATGGTGTTATGATGATCATGCTGTTTAATCAGCTTATTGACGTCACCTGTCAGGTGGATGAATTATCTTGGCTAATGAGAAATGCTCATTAACAGGGATGTAAACAAATGTGTGCACCACATTTGAGAGAAATAAGCTTTTTGTGCATATAAAACATTTCTGGGATCATTTATTCAGCTCATGAAACATGGGACAAACATTTAGCATGTTAGCACGTTTACATATTTGTTCAGTATAGATTAAAGGAGTAACTCCGGTAGGACTAAAACATTCTTCCTCACCTAAAGTTCAACTGTCGGAGTCAGTTGACGCACTAGTGTGCACTGCCTTCATAGGCCTGCAGCCTAGCTAAGCCAATAGTAACCATACCACACCTTCACAAAAGTTGCCCACATACACAGCAGCTGAGGTCCCTGGAGGTGACATGGCGATGCCCACCTACTTGCCTTTTAGCATGGGCATCATGGCCCCCAGCACATGTACATTCTAATGTCTCCCTCAATCTTCTCTTCTCCATTTCTTCTGCTGTAGGAGACATTGAAGATGAACAAGGCAGCGTTCAAGACGATGCTGTGACAGCTCATCTACAGCCACAGTGATGTGAATTTGTGAACAGCAGTTTTCAGTTCTTTCCACAGATTCTCGAT
The DNA here is from genome assembly GCF_013265735.2 of Oncorhynchus mykiss. Lineage (NCBI taxonomy): Eukaryota > Metazoa > Chordata > Actinopteri > Salmoniformes > Salmonidae > Oncorhynchus > Oncorhynchus mykiss. The sequence goes on along the minus strand of NC_048565.1, from coordinate 14,479,971 downwards.
TGGATTCAGGTCTGGACTTTGACTTGGCCATTCTAACACCTGGATATGTTTATTTTTTAACCATTCCATTGTAGATTTTGCTTTATGTTTTGGATCATTGTCTTGTTGGAAGACAAATCTCCGTCCCAGTCTCAGGTCTTTTGCAGACTCCATCAGGTTTTCTTCCAGAATGGTCCTGTATTTGGCTCCATCCATCTTCCCATCAATTTTAACCATCTTCCCTGTCCCTGCTGAAGAAAAGCAGGCCCAAACCATGATGCTGCCACCACCATGTTTGACAGTGGGGATGGTGTGTTCAGCTGTGTTGCTTTTACGCCAAACATAACATTTTGCATTGTTGGCAAAAAGTTCAATTTTGGTTTCATCTGACCAGAGCACCTTCTTCCACATGTTTGGTGTGTCTCCCAGGTGGCTTGTGGCAAACTATAAACAACACTTTTTATGGATATCTTTAAGAAATGGCTTTCTTCTTGCCACTCTTCCATAAAGGCCAGATTTGTGAAATATACGACTGATTGTTGTCCTATGGACAGAGTCTCCCACCTCAGCTGTAGATCTCTGCAGTTCATCCAGAGTGATCATGGGCCTCTTGGCTGCATCTCTGATCTGTCTTCTCCTTGTATGAGCTGAAAGTTTAGAGGGACGGCCAGGTCTTGGTAGATTTGCAGTGGTCTGATACTCCTTCCATTTCAATATTATCGCTTGCACAGTGCTCCTTGGGATGTTTAAAGCTTGGGAAATCTTTTTGTATCCAAATCCGGCTTTAAACTTCTTCACAACAGTATCTCGGACCTGCCTGGTGTGTTCCATGTTCTTCATGATGCTCTCTACGCTTTTAACGGACCTCTGAGACTATCACAGTGCAGGTGCATTTATACGGAGACTTGATTACACACAGGTGGATTGTATTTATCATCATTAGTCATTTAGGTCAACATTGGATCATTCAGAGATCCTCACTGAACTTCTGGAGAGAGTTTGCTGCACTGAAAGTAAAGGGGCTGAATAATTTTGCACGCCCAATTTTTCAGTTTTTGATTTGTTAAAAAAGTTTGAAATATCCAATAAATGTTGTTCCACTTCATGATTGTGTCCCACTTGTTGTTGATTCTTCACAAAAAAATACAGTTTTATATCTTTATGTTTGAAGCCTGAAATGTGGCAAAAGGTCGCAAAGTTCAAGGGGGCCGAATACTTTCGCAAGGCACTGTATATATATATATTTTTTTTACTGCTGCTCTTTTACTTGTTACTTTCATCTCTTATTCTTATCTGTATTTTTTGAAACTGCAGTGTTGGTTAGGGGCTCGGAAGTAAGCATTTCACTGTAAGGTGTTATATTTGATTGATTTGATTTGAGACAGGGTAAGAAAGAGTGAGACTGGCTTTTCCCTGGCACTTTATTTATTTATGGCACTGACTGCACAAACACCTGGATCCACAGGTCTAAAGTAAATTGATCTTTGATTAGAGGGAACGCTTGAAAACCAGCATACAATGCAGTATTTTCTAGGACATCTTTCCCTGATGAAGCACATCTCGATGGCTCGATGGACACCGAATACATCAGAAATATGTCTTAAAGAGAATTTTCTCATTGGCAAAACGTTGCCGCGACATCAGCCTAGGTTCTACATTGGCATATGTAGGCCAAGGATCAACATCTCAGTGACACCTTGCCAATGTGCAAAAAGTCTCTATAATACATATTCCCAACTCAAATTTACATTTTCAATTTCATACCCGAAGGCGTTGTGCGCGCATACTGGGTTGAGGCTGCACAGCCGACTAAAGACAATCGAGCCACTCACTGGCACCACTGTTTGCACACCTGGTTTGTGAAGGTTAGAGCCAAATCAGGGAGTTATGCAGATTATGAGGATGGAGGTTGTGGGGTTGTTATAATATGCAAATTCAGTTTTTAATAAGAAAGATATTTCAAAATGTCAGATCCAGTCTGAAACGGTCCCATAGACATCTACATGCTCGTTCACTGTTTACAGGATGTCCGCTATCCGGAATCATGCTGCAGCGGCTCAACAAGAATTGTTCCACTGTACCAAGGAACAAAAGGACAAAAACATGTACATCTCCACTCAACTTAAAGGCATACCGTGTCTGCTTCATGCACCATTAAGCTATATCATCCTATAAAATAAAGTGATTTTTGTACATGCTCTGTTTTCTTTACATTAGTAAATTAGAGCTAGCTCACTAGCTAACTCATAACCAAAACATACATTTGATTAGCGAGCCCATTACTAATGGCTAGCGAGCAAGGTAAATCTACTAGCCAGATGTCTAAGTTACTATGGGCTGAACAACGCTAGGTAACTAACTACTAGTCACTTGAAGATAGTAACGTTTTTCAGGTTGCAGTCATCTAATATGTCCCTCCTTTTAGTGTAGAAAGGTTATAACATAATGAAAATGTATATGATTTATGTGGCATAATTATTCATGAGGATGTGTTCATCTCATTCCAGGGGGGTCAGTCATCCTTCCCTGACTAGCCTAGCTATCTGTGTGTGCATTGGGTACGTCTCTGTTTCAGAGGGGAATATTTTTCCTGAGCATTTTAAGCCCTGCCTACTCAAACTTGGTGGGAGAGTTGTCTGTCTGAAGAGAACTCTGCTCAGAACATTTTTTACCCCCCATTTGGAAAAGTCAGAGAAAAGCTGAAGGAATACGTACTGTAGCTCCAAGGTCAGGGATATCTGAGACTAACAGGATGAGGTTAGGATTGTATTGGATTACATTATTCCCAATCATCCCTATGAATAATTCCAATAGTCAGGAGGGGAAAGCTCTTTCCTCTTCCATATCTTTCACTCATTACAAAAATGCTCTACCCCTTTCTCTTCACTGAGTGTGTGTGCCTGGCATAGTCTACAAGACTAGAGGGAGGGGCCCTGATGTGGTCTAGACCTGAGCAGAGACTGGAGGGAGGGGCCTGGCATGGTTAAGAACAAATTCTTATTTTCAATGACGGCCTAGGAACAGTGGGTTAACTGCCTTGTTCAGGGGCAGAACAACATCTTTTTTTTTACCTTGTGAGCTTGGGGATTCGATCTAGCACCCTTTCGGTTACTAGTCCAATGCTCTAACCACTAGGCTATCTGCCGCCCCAAGTATCATCTATATTTACAAACAACCCATTTTCAGAGATCCAATTCTTGAGGTATACAAGCGCAGTGAGGGGGCCCGCCTAAGTAACTCTAGCTATGGGAATTTAGTGGCTCAATGGGGAAGTGAGGCCCCTATCCACTGATAAAGGGTCAGATATTGTGTCATCTGCCATATTGGGGGTAGAGTAATCTGATTCAAGAGCAGTGGGTAAGACACGATTGTGGGTAGTCTGTTTCTTACCTGGTAGCGGTCGATGGGGTCCTCCTGCTGCAGCTGGCTCTCTCTCAGGGTCTGGTACTCCTTTTCAAACTTCTTCAGCTTCTTGGTGGGAACCTGGAGGGGTGACAGGAGGGCAGCTGAGTGATTGTTGTTGGATGGAATTGTCTTAAAAGGTGCAACCACAGCCATGTGGGATCTATCTTACCATAAATTACAGCAGCTTGCCTTCTAGTGTGAAAGAGCTTCTAAACCACTAGATGGCAATGGGGAGACAAACAGGACTAAAACATTCAGCCAGTTCTGTTTCTCCAAATGGATGTAATGCAAAGCTCAGTTTACTGAGATCCCGGTGAGCTGGCAATGTAGCAACCTTCTAACTGAAGGCAAAACTAGGGTTTCCACAGCATATCTTATCACTTTCATCACCCGACTGATGGAACAGAAACAGAACAGTTTAAACACTCCTCTTAGAACTGCATCAATGTACACTTAACTATTCACTATTGCTTTTACTAGAGAAATGTATTAACTGTTACATGCCTTTAGCCTTGGCACAAAATGGCTGCCGCCTGTCTCTCCTGAGAGCAGTGACATCACACATCCCCCAAAGACACACCTCAAAACCCGACTACTCTGTGCAGAGTAGTTTACATCATGTTCACCTGTTGATTTACATTCCAGCTAACCACTCTACCCCCATTTCCCCAGCACAATAAACACAGCAGGAGCTGAACAACAGGCAGTACAAGTTTCATGAAGAAACCTCTTCAAAAAGCCGAAAGTCAGAACTACCAAGATAACACCAGTGTTTTTTAACACTTCAAAACATGACAACACATTTAGTCAAGGCTCTCTATGCCAGCCAGATCTGTGCCTAAGGAAATTGTATCCTAGGGTGGCTCAGCCCTTGGCGTTGCCATGGCACCTGCTGCTAGGATGTGGTTTACAGGTTTGTCTGGGGCAAAACAAGCCACAGAGGGGCGGGGCTTTGTTAATGGATCCAGCCACCAGAGGCCCCTACGAGAGAGAGGGGGGGGGGGGGGGGGGTCAGCTCACTGGCTGATTCCACCAGAGATAAAAGCTCACAGACGAGAGGGTGAAATACCAGTGTGCCATCACAGCAGCAATATTTGTGACCTGTTGCCACAAGAACAGGGCAGCCAGTGAAGAACAAACACCATTGTAAATACAACCCATATTTATGTTAATTTATTTTCTCTCTTGTACTTGAACCATTTGCACATCGTTACAACACTGTATATATACACATAGTATGACATTTGTAATGTCTTTATTCTTTTGGAACTTCTGTGAGTGTAATGTTTACTGTTCAATTTTATTGTTTATTTCACTTTTGTATTTTATCTACTTCACTTGCTTTGGCAATGTTAACATATGTTTCCCATGCCAATAAAGCTCTTAAATTGAATGAGAGAGGGAGGGAGAGGGGGGTAAATGGGAGCTCATTGTTTGAAGAAGACAGAAGGGGAAGGAAGAGCAAGAGCAGAGACAGAAGAGAGGAAGATAGGAATTCACTGGCTGAGAAAGAAGGAAGACAGAGGGAGATGAGTAAAAAAGAAAGGGCAAGTGCAGGAGAGAGAGAGAGGGAGAGCTGGTAGTCCCATCCACCAAACTACCAGCTGTGACACAGGGAAGGGACTCAGGGGGTATGCTAATTTGGTATAGAGCAGACCTAACTCACTCCATTAAATTAATCAAAACAGGAACATTTTACATTTGGCTAGAAATTCTAAAGGAAATAATCTTAACAGAGAAAAATGTCCTCCTGTGTGCTACCTATATCCCCCCACTAGGATCCCTATAATTTAATGAAGACAGCTTTTCCATTCTGGAAGGGGAAATCAATCATTTCCAGGCCCAGGGACATGAACTAGTCTGTGGTGATCTAAATGCCAGAACTGAACAAGAACCTGACACACTCAGCACACAGGGGTACAAACACCTACCTGGAGGTGACAGCATTCCCTCCCCCATATGCACAACCAGACTATCACAACCAGCCGTGATTGGGAGTCCCATAGGGCAGTGCACAATTGGCCCAGCGTTGTCCGAATTTGGCCGGGGTAGGCTGTCATTGTAACTAAGAATTTGTTCTTAACTGACTTGCCTAGTTAAATAAAGGTTTAAAAAAATTAATAATAATAATACAAACTACTACAAACATAAGCAACAAAAACAGGTCACAAATCCTGCAGCTCTGTCGCACGCTGGGTATGTACATAGTCAATGGTAGGCTTCGAGGGAACTTCTACGGTAGGTACACCTATAGCGCGCATCTCTTGGCAGTAGTACTGTAGATTGCTTTATCACTGACCTCAATCCAGAGGCTCTCAGAGCATTAAGTAAGCCCACTGACACCCCTATCAGATCACAGCAAAATCACAGTCTACTTGAACAGAGCAATTCTCAAATCATGAGGCATCAAAGCCAAAGGAGCTGAGTAATATTAAGAAATGCTATAGATGGAAGAAAAGTAGTGTGGAAACCAAACAAAACAAATTCAATCCCTTTTAGACAACTTTCTGGAAAAAGCATTTCACTGTAATAGTGAAGGTATCAACTTGTACAGTATATTTGACCTCTAAGCTTCCCTATCAAAGCTAAGAATTTCAAGCAGACAACCTAAGAAAATTAACAATGACAAATGGTTTGATGAAGAATGCAAAAACATAAGAAAGAAATTCAGCAACCCATCCAAGCAAAAACAGAGACCTTGAAAACCTGAGCCTAGGCCTTCACTATGGTGAATCACTCAAACAACACAGAAATACACTACGGAAAAAGAAGGAACAGCATGTCAGAAAACAGCTCAATGTAACTGAAGAAAGCATAGACTCCAACGACTTCTGGGAACATTGGAAAACACTACACAAACAGCACAAAGAGTTATCTATCCAAAATGGAGGTGATTGAAGAAGTGGTTTATCCATACTTTTTGGCCCTATAACAAAGAAGAGCAAAAACATATACAGGATCAAATACAAATCTTAGAATCAACTATTAAAGACTACCAGAACCCACTGGATTCTCCAATTACATTGAATGAACTACAGGACAAAATACAAACCCTCCAACCCAAAAAGGCCTGTGGTGTTGATGGTATCCTTAATGAAATTATCAAATATACAGACCACAATTCCAATTGGCTGTACTTAAACTCTTTAACATCATCCTCAGCACTGGCATATTCCCCAATATTTGGAACCAAGGACTGATCACCCCAATCCACAAAAGTGGACACAAATTTGACCCCAATAACTACCGTGGGATATGCGTCAACAGCAAACTTGGGAAAATCCTCTGCATTATCATTAACAGACTCATACATTTCCTCAGTGAAAACAATGTAGTAAGCAGATGTCAAATGGGCTTTTTACCAAATTATCGTACAACAGACCACATATTCACCCTGCACACCTTAATAGACAAATAAACAAACCAAAACAAAGGCCAAGTCTTCTCATGCTTTGTTGATTTCAAAAAAGCTTTTGACTCAATTTGGCATGAGGGTCTGTATACAAATTGATGGAAAGTGGTGTTGGGGGAAAAACATACAACATTATAAAATCCATATTCACAAACAAGTATGCGGTTAAACATTATTTCTACAGGGCTGTGGGGTGAGACAGGGATGCAGCTTAAGCCCCACCCTCTTCAACATATATATCAATGAATTGGCGAGGGCACTAGAACAGTCTGCAACATCTGGCCTCACCCTACTAGAATCTTTCGTCAATTCTCCATTTGCTGAAGATCTGGAGCTTCTGTCCCCAACAAATCAGGGCCTACAGCAGCACCTAGATAGTCTGCACAGATTCTGTCAGACCTGGGCCCTGACAGTAAATCTCAGTAAGACAAAGATAATGATGTGCCAAAAAATGTCCAGTTGCCAGGACCACAAATACAAATTCCATCTAGACACCATTGCTCTAGAGCACACATAAAAACTATACATACCTCGGTCTAAACATCAGCGCCACAGGTGTCATGATGCTGGCCTGGGGGTAGGTTTATGACAGTCATAAATACCTCTCCCCCCTTTTTTCCTCTCTCTACCCTACTGATGTGACTATTGAAAATCCCTTGGTTAACATAGAGATTCTGGGAACATCAGAAGGTGGGGGGAAATGAACCATATTTTGGTAATCCAACCAGTTCAACATATGCGTTGGTACTTAATGAATATGATGTCAGTTCGGTTGTCATCTGAGACATTCTCATCAATGATGGATGACATAAACGGTACAGCGGAAAGTCTACACATTATAGTTATCAGATTCACATGGAATTGTTGTGCAATTTAAGTGTTTGAATATGAAATTATTTGTGAGGGGATGAAATGTGATTTTAGCTTCTAAGATGTGAGAATTGGGTTTTCATGAGTGAATTAGGCCTGACTCAGTGGCCCGCCCACGTGAAGAGACATTGGTTATAAACTATGAAACACGCCCTCCTCTCCCTTCCTATATAAAGCCTTGAAAGCCAATTTACCACCAGATACTTTCTTCCGAGGACAGGAAGATCTGTTGGCCAATAAGACCAGCATCTACAACCAACCTATTGAAGCGCAGCTCAGAGTAAATATTCCTTGGATTTTCCTTTTCCAAATGGGCGGTAATTTAGAATGCATAAGATCCTGTATTTACGATAGAGACATCGCTTCTCGATTTGTTCTTCAGTCTTCCCGCTCTTTCACTCAAACCCAACTCCCCTTTTCTTTGTGTAACCGGCTGTCATATCTGTTCTGTCCGCTAGGGACGTTTTCCTTTATGACATCATTTGTAATCAAGGTATGATTCATTCTGTGTATATGTAATTCTGTTTGATTAATTAGGTATTTAGTAAATAAATATTTAAACCCAATTTTGTATTGCTGATTCAACTTGTTAGCCAGGGTTCGTGAAGATAACCAAGAATTTACAACTTTCAGATGAGACTGAAATAAGGTGACAATTAATATTGACTGCTATTGATGTAAAATATTAATAGGTCTTTAAGAGTTTATTCGGAAGATAACTGCTCTATAAATATTATTTTGTGGTGCCCCGACTTTCTAGTTAATTATATTTACATGATAAGCTCAATCAGGTAATATTAATTACAGAGAAAGGATTTTATAGAATAGCATGTCATATTACTTAATCCGGCATAGCCAAAGACACGACACAAGTAACTTCCACAAAGCCGTTAACATTCTGAGAGACAAGGCAAGAAGGGCCTTTATGCCATCAAAACGAACATACCAATTAGGATCTGGCTAAAAATACTTGAATCAGTTATAGAACCCATTGCCCTTTATGGTTGTGAGGTCTGGGGTCCGCTCACCAACCAAGAATTCACAAAATGGAACAAACACCAAATTGAGACTCTGCATGTAGAATTCTGCAAAAATATCCTCAGTATACAATGTAAAACACCAAATAATGCATGCAGAGCAGAATTAGGTCGGTACACGCTAATGATCAAAATCCAGAAGAGAGCCGTTAAATTCTACAACCACCTAAAAGGAAGCGATTCCCAAACCTTCCATAACAAAGCCATCACCTACAGAGAGATGAACCTGGAGAAGAGTCCCTTAAGCAAGCTGGTACTTGGGCTCTGTTCACAAACACAAACAGACCCTACAGAGCCCCAGGACAGCAACATAATTCACCAATTCAAATAATGAGAAAACAAAAATATATTTTTTTACAATGTGTCAAGTAATTAATAAAAAAACAGAGCAAACTAGAATGCTATTTGGCCGTAAACAGAGAGTACAAAGTGGCAGAATACCTGACCACTGTGACTGACCGTAAACAGAGAGTACACAGTGGCAGAATACCTGACCACTGTGACTGGCCCAAACTACAGACTCTGTGAGCATAGAAAAGACAGGCTTTGTGCACACGCCCACAAGGTGGAGGTGGAAACTGAGCTGCACTTCCTAATTTCCTGCCCAATGTATGACAATATTAGAGACACATATTTCCCTCAGACTACACAGACCCACAAAGAATTTGAAAACAAACTCATTGATAAACTCTCATATCTACTGGGTGAAATAACACAGTGTGCCATCACAGCAGAAAGATTTGTGACCTGTTGCCACAAGAAAAGTGCAACCAGTAAAGAACAAACACCTTTGTAAATATAACCCATATTTATGTTCATTTATTTTCCCTTTTGTACTTTAACTATTTACACATAAGACATTTGAAATGTCTTTGGGAATTTTTTCGAGTGTAATGTTTACTGTAAAAAAAGTTTTTCACTTTTGTTTATTATCTACTTCACTTGCTTTGGCAATGTAAACATATGTTTCTCATGCCAATAAAGCCCCTTAAATTGAAATGTAATTTAGAGAAAGGGACAGGAGATAAAGCGAGATGAGAGCCTGATAGGAGATAGAGAGAGATGAGAGAGACAGAAAGAGAGAGTATGGGTGGGTTTTCCTGTGTGCCATAGTTATACAGTGACTGGAGTCGTCAAGAGGCTCTCAAGGGTACAGTCACACAATAGGTGGTGGTTGGGATGAAAACACTGGTTTGTGACAAGTTGCTCTGTTATTGCCTTGTGTCATGAGGCCAATGTTGTATATTTCCTGCATGGAATGGAGTAAAAATATGCATATTGTACTACTTACTGTAGGTTTATAAAGAGGACATATTGTACTGGGTTTATAAAGAGGACATATTGCACTGGGTTTATAAAGAAGACATATTGCACTGGGTTTATAAAGAAGACATATTGTACTGGGTTCATAAAGAAGACATATTGTACTGGGTTTATAAAGAAGACATATTGTACTGGGTTTATAAAGAAGACATATTGCACTGGGTTTATAAAGAAGACATTGTACTGGGTTTATAAAGAAGACATTGCACTGGGTTTATAAAGAAGACTTTGCACTGGGTTTATAAAGAAGACATTGCACTGGGTTTATAAAGAGGACATATTGTACTGGGTTTATAAAGAAGACATTGCACTGGGTTTATAAAGAAGACATTGTACTGGGTTTATAAAGAAGACATTGCACTGGGTTTATAAAGAAGGCACATTGTACTGGGTTTATAAAGAAGACATATTGTACTGGGTTTATAAAGAAGACATATTGTACTGGGTTTATAAAGAAGACATATTGCACTGGGTTTATAAAGAAGACATATTGTACTGGGTTTATAAAGAAGGCACATTGTACTGGGTTTATAAAGAAGACATTGTACTGGGTTTATAAAGAAGACATTGCACTGGGTTTATAAAGAAGGCACATTGTACTGGGTTTATAAAGAAGACATATTGTACTGGGTTTATAAAGAAGACATATTGCACTGGGTTTATAAAGAAGACATATTGTACTGGGTTTATAAAGAAGACATATTGTACTGGGTTTATAAAGAAGACATATTGTACTGGGTTTATAAAGAAGACATATTGCACTGGGTTTATAAAGAAGACATATTGTACTGGGTTTATAAAGAAGACATATTGCACTGGGTTTATAAAGAAGACATATTGCACTGGGTTTATAAAGAAGACATATTGCACTGGGTTTATAATGAGGATACTAAACAGCCTGTTGCCTGGACATTACCTTCTTTCTTCACTAGCCTACTTAGCCATGAATAATGTACACCTGACCCTTACCCTGTGGGACCGGGGTGGCAAATATACCTCCCCTAGGTTATCAATTACCCACAATACAGATACTCCATTGTTAGCAAGCCATCTGCCCATGTTGTTTGTTCTTAGCCTGATAGCATGCTAGGCCCAGTGTCTTAGAACATATATGGACACCATGAACTCACCAGTCCTGATGTAATGTATTATTACAGACAGGAATCCATAAACAGTTCAAGAAGCAGTCAAACCTGTTCCATGCTGTATTTTGTAACTTGTAAAGGGCTAATAGATGTGTGTGGTTGATAAGATAGCCTATCAGCATTGTTTATGCTCCACTGGCCTTGGTTGTACCCAGTGAACAACAGGAACTTTACGAAAGGACCCTCCATCCCCCTCGGCCCTTCTGTTCCTGACGACTGAACACAAGTGTGTGTTTAAGTGTGTGACGCCCTGGAAAGATACCAACACAAGTTCTGGGAGGAGAGGGGAGAAGGGTAGAGAGAAGGGAGCCATTAGGGCCGGCATTATACCAGTATCGCAACACCCGTTAGTATCATGGCAAGTAAACCAAAAAAAGGAAGCAGATTTGTCTTATTTAGGAAAACACCCTGAATATTGGAAACAAACATCATAATGTTGTCATCAAGAGTCACATATATTTATTTTCAAGCAACAGAACACAATGTTACATACTGCAGGATTTTAAAGAACCAAAGAGTTTGGTCTGCCTGATGTTTTCATTTTTGCCATGGTATTGTCACCGCCCTAGGAGCCATTATCTGAAAACAATATGAAAAGGAGAAAGAGAGAAGTCGAGAAATAGAGAGAAAGAAATACTGCTGATGAAATAGCTTTCATCTGAAAAAGAATATGCCATAGAAGCTTGTCCATGTGTGTGTGAGAGAGCGAGAGAGAGAGCGAGAGAGATAGCGAGAGAGAAAGCAAGAGAGAGCAAGAGAGAGCGAGAGAGATAGCGAGAGAGAAAGCGAGAGAGATAGCGAGAGAGAGAGAGAGAGAGAGAGAGAGAGAGAGAGAGAGAGAGAGAGAGAGAGAGAGAGAGAGCGAGAGCTGATGAGTAGCCCAACCGTCTCTCGAAGGTGTGAAGTGACTTGCAAAATTGACCTGCAGAGAAAGAGCAAGAGCCAAAAAACAAAACCACACAAAGCTTCCATACACCCCTACAGTTTTGATTTCAGATGACAACATAATATGGAACCTTCTGGAAAAGAAGGCACAAGGTTTCCCCCTCCAGCCCACTCGCCCCCGTCCTCTTCTTCCCCCAACACACTCATTCTTCCCCTCGCACATTCAGTCATATCTGACCACAGACAGCCTTGAAAGTGGCAGAAGATGACACTATTTCACCCTCACTTTTTCCATTGAAGTTGTATATAGGCCATCAGCATTTCCCTTTATGACTATTAACAGGCCCATAAAACACAGCTAATGATAGCCCTCTAATGTCGCTCACTAAAACCAATGATCAAACAATATTACGCAATATAAACACCATGGGACCACGCAGCCGTCATACCGCTCAGGAAGGAGACGTGATCTGTCTCCTAGAGATGAATGTACTTTGGTGCAAAAAGTGCAAATCAATCCCAGAACAACAGCAAAGGATCTTGTGAAGATGAAAGGCCGCTCAGCAAGGAAGAAGCCACTGCTCCAAAAACACCATAAAAAAGCCAGACTACGGTTTGCAACTGCACGTGGTGTCAAAGATTGTACTTTTTGGAAAAATGTCCTCTGGCCTGATGAAACAAAAATAGAACTGTTTGTCCATAATGACCATTGTTATGTTTGGAGGAAAAAGGGGGAGGCTTGCAAGCCAAAGAACACCATCCCAATCGTGAAGCACGGGGGTGGCAGCATCATGTTGTGTTAGTGCTTTGCTGCAGGAGGGACTGGTGCGCTTCACAAAATAGATGGCATCATGAGGTAGGGAAATTATGTAGATGTATTGAAGCAACATCTCAAGACATCAGTTAAAGCTTGGTCGCAAATGGGTCTTCCAAATGGACAATGACCCCAAGCATACTTCCAAGGTTGTGGCAAAATGGCCTAATGACAACAAAGTCAAGGTATTGGAGTGGCCATCACAAAGCCCTGACCTCAATCCTATAGAAAATTGTGGGCAGAACTGATAAGCGTGTACGAGCAAGGAGGCCTACAAACCTGATTCAGTTACACCAGCTCTGTCAGGAGGAATGGGCCAACATTCACCCAACTTATTGTGGGAAGCTTGTGGAAGGCTACCCGAAACGTTTGACCAAAGTTAAACAATTTAAAGGCAATGCTACCAAATACTAATATAGTGTATGTAAACTTCTGACCCACTGGGAATGTGATGAAAGAAATAAAAGCTGAAATGAATCACTCTCTCGACTATTATTCTGACATTTCACATTCTTAAAATAAAGTGGTGATCCTAACTGACCTAAGACAGGGAATCGTTACTAGGATTAAATGTCATAAATTGTGAAAAACTAAGATTAAATGTATTTGGCTAAGGTGTATGTAAACTTCCGACTTCAACTGTACAGTGTATATTGGAGGCAGTGACAGCTGGGGGCTATGTAGAGCAATGAGAACCAAAACAGACTGTCTTGAGTTCTAAATGGCACCCTATGACCTAAGTAATGTACTAATGAACAAAAGTATTGCATTATATAAGGAATAGGGTTCTATTTGGGACATAGCCTAAGTATAAGCTAACCTTGAGCCATTGTTAGAATATGCCAGTGTTCATGAGGCTCAGCTCTCCAGTGATAACCTATGTACAGTCACTCCTTTCTAGTACAACAGCCGGCTATAACCCACAGGCACACAACAGTTAAAGATTACAGTACAATGTTATACATTCCTGTTCAATACTAGACCCTCACAGAATACACAGTTAAGGCACGTGCGTATGTATGCACAGTGCCCACGTGTAAGAAAGAACACATTATCGCTCATATAGACATTACAAAAAACATGTATGTCAATGTTGGGGTCAATTGCAATTCAACAAATCCATTGCAACTCAATTCAGAGTGTTGAAAATGGTTCTTGATTTGAATTTCAATGTGTGATGATGACCTAATGTGAGAAGTAGCCATAGAACTGAGCCCAGCTGATAGGAAATGCATGTTGTGAATCTGAGACAAGCACAGTGTTCTCGACTAGACCTGACAGACTGTGCACAGGGGGAATATTGGCTAGCTCTGTGGCATAATGGTGCCTGCCTTACCTGGCTGAAAGAATTGGAATATTGAAATGACTGCACTTATCTAAGGATTCAAAACAGCCATTTCAGGAAAAATTGGGTCGTGTTTTGACTTCGATGACCAACCTCAAACATACACACAAGTATGCATGCTGGGTGAAGAGTAATCCATCTTTAATATAAACAAACTGACAGTTGTAATTTCATTAGTATCCTGAGGTTAAGCTGACTGGAGAGGGGGAAAAGATTTCCATGAGAACACACTGACAACCACTGAACTATAACTAAAATGTGAATACTAATGTATTTCAGTGTGTCAACGCACACGCTACAATCTACAAGACAGCAGGAAGGATAGTTCTCGCTACTGAAAAAAAGAAAGCAGTGTTTCCTTTAGCCATTCTCAGGCAGTAAAATAGTGCATGAACAGAGTTGAGTTGCCAAAGTAGCCAGGACTGAGGAGGGACAGACCTACCACAGGTTTGGGAGGCTTGGAGAGGGCCACCAGGCTAGCCAGGATATCCTCCTCACAGATCTGATTGATGACGTGGGCATCGTACGCCACCGTGATAGAGATCTCTTCCATCATCTTGGCACAGGGCAGTCAATTCCACAGGTGGATGAAGTGGAAAAGAGTAAAGGGGTGGAAGAGAGGAGTGGAGAGGAAGAGAGGAGTCAACAGGTCTATCAGAGAGCCTGAGGAGTGACTGGCCTCTTTCACAGTCACTCAAGGTACAAGCCACGCCCCTAAGGGAGGGTGTGATGGAGAGAGGGAGGGAGGAGCCCTGCAGAACAACACACCTGTTGTATTTCTCTCTCCCTCTGATGCTTGGTGTTCTCAAGCGTGTTGTGAGGAGGATAGTGTGTCTTTCGTTCCCCCTCTTCCTCAGAACTGCCAGGCTGGTATTCCTCCTTTCTTCCTTTCCTCCATTTGTTTGTCCTCCAATCCGTGGCGTATTTCCAGCTCCTCTTGGGTTGCACTCCCGGTATTATTTTCCACTCCCTTCGGTCTTAGTAAGATGAAGTTTGGTTTAGACACACTCGGAGATGGCTACACACACCAACACACATGCACACACTTCCAACTGTGTGTTTCAGTATGTGTGAGGAAGTGTTGGAGCTGTCAGACAAACCACAATGACTCGATGTGTTAACTGCCCCCGCAGTCTGCATACGTCACACACTGCGTGTCCTCCCCAAAAAAGTTTCAAAACGAAACAATGTGAACAAAAATAAAAAAACGACTGCAGACACAGCGCGTCTGATGTTTGAATTCAAGGTGACACAAAAAAACTAAACCACACAGCTGTCTGTAGCGCTGCCTGCAGCCTGACTTATCAGGACCCCACCTTGGTAAGCTTTAGCGTTAGCTTCAGTAGTTCCTGCTGAGACTCTGCCCAGTTCTCTTAGGAGATGTCCCTGGTGGGGAAAGGCACTGTACACAACATTCTCATCCTTTATTCCTTCTTCCCTTCCTTCTTCATTCTCTCAAGGGAGTAGCGTCTAAGAAACAGCAACCACTCCCTCTCTCTTGCTCTCTCTGTCTCCACTTATTCTAAATGGTGAAACTGCTGAGCATGAAACGTCTCCCAGAGGGCTGTCAAAGGCAGGCAGAAGAAATCATATTAATCAATCAAATCATGCCCCTTCGGTAGACATCCCAATTTGATTTTTAAATGGATTTAAATCCTATATGTTCCAAGGCGTCGATAAATCTCATTTTTGTCCTGGAAATGTCTCAAAGTCTCCTCAACATTGTTATTGGGGTGTTTAAGTGCTGTGAAATGTAAATCATTTCCCTATAATCCGAAGGGGTTGTTAGTCGCTGAAAGCTTAGCATCGCTCCCCAACTAGCAGGTGCCAGTGAATTCTTGTACTCGACTAAGCTGCTTAAGAGTCAAGTTGATCCGCTTCAGACATCAACAAAAAAAATGTAAGGACAATATAAATTGAGCAGGCTGGCTTATATTTCCTTCCTTGGCACTCATGAACATATGAGGTATATCATCAACTGATTCAATTCTGCACTTGTCCATGGGGAAGTATAGTTCCATTGACAGGCTATGATGGTTGTAGTTGCCAGTAGACACTGTGCTTCATTCCTTCTAACGACACCAAGTTCTGTGATGAGAGTATCTCTTGGACTCCGTGAGATTTGTCTCCTGAGAGAAGGGAACACACATGCACACACATCTTCCACAAAAAGATGTGAAAAAAGGGTTTAAAAAGGACAAGATGCAAAAATAGAGTGGCTAATTCTGGAGACTAGGCTCTTCTCTGTCAAAACACCTCAGGCACAATGTCACTTCAGAGGACATTGAAGAGAGAATTGAAATCCCAAGATGAGAGAGCTGCTGCTGTTGCCCAATCAGGCAATTCATATGAGTGGTGGGGTCCTGTAACACACACACGGTTGTGCCATTCTGGTGTGTGTGTGTCTTCTGGGAGGTCAATGGGGGTCGATGTGCTGACGCTGCTTCTTGTATGGTCCTCTCTTGAGTGAGGAGGGGGAAGGGAGAGAGTGGATGATAACAGTTTAACAATTCCTCCCTACACTAGGTCAGAGTAAAGGCAGTTGCTTGGATGCCCCAGAGCATGAAAGTCCCTCGTATTACACAGCAGTTCCTAGGCCAGTCGGTCAGATATTCAGAAGGTTGCTATTACACATTAAGCTCCCAAGAGACTCGATGGCCACCACAATCACCGTCAAGACCTTATTTTAACCGCCAGTCGATTTTATTTCCTCCGAGTGGTTAAAGCTAAACAAACAGCCATGCAGGCTCAGAGTACAGACTGGTTCCATCTGTCTCTTCAGTCGCACTGCAGAGTTTGTCTCCAGCCAAAGGTGATTCTCTCTCTCAATTTCAATTTAAGGGCTTTATTGGCATGGGAAATGTATGTCAACTAGATAATAAACAAAAGTGAACAATAAAAATGGAACAGTAAACAGACTCACAGAAGTTCCAAAATAATAAAGACATGTCAAATGGCATGATGTGCAAATAGTTAAATTACAAAAGGGAAAAATAAATAAACAATTATGGGTTGTATTTACAATGGTGTTTGTTATTCACTGGTTGCCCTTTTCTTGTGGCAACAGGTCACAAATATTGCTGCTGTGATGTCACACTGTGGTATTTCACCCAGTAGAAACGGGAGTTTATCAAAATTAGGTTTGTTTTCAAATTCTTTGTGGGTCTGTGCAATCTGAGGGAAATATGTGTCTCTAATATTGTCATACATTGGACAGGAGGTTAGGAAGTGCAGCTCAGTTTCCACCTCATTTTGTGGGCAGTGAGCACATAGCCTGTCTTATCTTGAGAGCCAGATCTGCCTACGGCGGCCTTTCTCAATAGCAAGGCTATGCTCACGGAGTCTCTCTCTCTCTCCCAGATAAAGTGTCTCTCTCTAAACACTGGAGTAGATCCAGAATGTACAGCTGCTAGTAGAAAAAGACAGATTAGAAGTTTTCCTCCATTTCCTTGTCATATTGCTGCTGACTCACTGTGTGGCAGGCAGACCATGAATGCACCTGTTCAGCTCACCTTGTCCACTGAAGTCAATGCAAGGCCCACCTACCCGCTCTAGCATTCTCTCTCATGGTCCTAAAGCCTGCCTCTCTCAGTTATTCCTCTATCTGACGATGTGTACACTTCGGTGTAAACAGCAAATACATTTCTCCGCAAAAAATGACTCAGAAGATCGCACACTGGCATATAACACCACAGTACTGCAAGTGCAGTGTGTGTGTGCGCATGCACGAGCACAATTGTTTTACATCATGACAGTACGTGATAAGGTGGAGTAATATTACTCAAACATTTAGCAGATCATTTTCTTCCAGATGCTTTTAAAGACAAGCTTGTACGAGGCAATAATTACATAATAACGTACGCAGAGTGTCTACACTCAGGATATCCTGTCATTAGACATACACAGGGGAGAGGTGGAGGGAGAGAGAGATGCATACCGAGAGCAGGGATGGGTGCGGAAGGAGAGAATTATCTCTTCCATCGCGCTCTTCTTCCTTCCTGTAAAACTAGAAGGGCTCCCTGCTTTGCCACCGAGACACAGTTGCAAAGCAAGCGCTAAACACACACATACCAGCACCCACACGCACAAACATACGAATGCACACACACACACACACCCACACACACACAAACATACAAGCACACACACACACAAACACATACAAGCGCACTCAAACATACGTGGACAAACATACAAGCACACACACACAAACATTCGAGCACACACACACAAACATTCGAGCACACACACACAAACAAACATACGAGCACACACACACACGAGCACACAAACAAACACACATGAGCACAGACAAATACGATCACACACACACAAACATACGAGCACACACACACAAACATACGAGCACACACACACAAACATACGAGCACACACACACAAACATACGAGCACACACACACACACACACACACACACAAACAGACGAGCACACGACATACACAGAGACGGGAGCTGCTCCGCTGCCATCTGTGTGTGTATGTGTGTGTGTGTGTGTGTGTGTGTGCACGCGCGTGCGCGCTTAGGCCACTTCTTCTGACCTCAGCACATTCCCCAAATACCTCAGCTCATTATATTCTCCTTGTGGGAGGTGGTAGGAGGTACAGTGAACATCTATAACCACACACTGACAGGCTGCGGATGTGGTGTGCTATTCCACATAAAAGATATTGAGAGAAGGAAGTACAGTTGAAGTCGGAAGTTTACATACACTTAGGTTGGAGTCATTAAAACTAGTTTTTTAACCACTCCACAAATGTCTTGTAAACAAACTACAGTTTTGGCAAGTCGGTTAGGAAATCTACTTTGTGCATGACACAAGTCATTTTATAAACAATAGTTTACAGACAGAGTATTTCACTTATAATTCATTGTATCACAATTCCAGTGGGTCAGAACTTTACACACACTAAGTTGACTGTGCCTTTAAACAGCTTGACATTTTTTAGAAAATGAAGTAATGGCTTTAGAAGCTTCTGATAGGCTAGTTGACATCATTTGAGTCAATTAGAGGTGTACCTGTGGATGTATTTCAAGGCCTACCTTCAAACTCGGTGCCTCTTTGCTTGACATCATGGGAAAATTAAAAGAAATCAGCCAAGACCTAAGAAAAAAATGTGTAGACCACAAGTCTAGTTCATCCTTGGGAGCAATTTCCAAATGCCCGAAGGTACCACGTTCATCTGTACAAACAATAGTACGCAAGTATAAACACCATGGGACCACGCAGGCGTCATACCGCTCAGGAAGGAGACGCGTTCTGTCTCCTAGAGATGAAAGTATTTTGGTGCGAAAAGTGCAAATCAATCCCAGAACAACAGCAAAGGACCTTGTGAAGATCTGGAGGAAACAGGTACAAAAGTATCTATAGCCACAGTAAAACGAGTCCTATATCGACATAGCCTAAAATGCTGCTCAGCAAAGAAGAAGCCACTACACTAAAAAAAGCCAGACTACGGTTTGCAACTGCACGTGGGGACAAAGATCATACTTTTTGGAGAATTGTCCTCTGGTCTGAAGAAACAAAAATAGAACTGTTTGGCCATAATTACTATCATTATGTTTGGAGAAAAAAGGGGGAGGCTTGCAGGCCGAAGAACACCATCCCAACCGTGAAGCATGGGGGTGGCAACATCATGTTGTGGGGGTCCTTTGCTGCAAGAGGGACTGGTGCACTTCACAAAATAGATGGCATCATGAGGGAGGGAAATTATGTGGATATATTGAAGCAACATCGCAAGACATCAGTCAAGAAGTTAAAGCTTGGTCACAAATGGGTCTTCCAAATGGACAATGACCCCAAGCATACTTCCAGAGTTGTGGCAAAATGGCTTAAGGACAACAAAGTCAAGGTATTGAGTGGTCATTACAAAGTCCTGACATCAATCCAATAGAAAATTTGTGGGCAGAACTGAAAAAGCATGTACGAGCAAGGAGGCCTACAAACCTGACTCAGTTACACCAGCTCTGTCAAGAGGAATTATTGTGGGAAGCTTGTGGAAGGCTACCTAAATAGTTTGACCCAAGTTAACCTCTTGAACCTCTCGGGGCAGTATTTCATTTTTGGATGAAAAACGTTCCCGTTATAAACAAGATATTTTGTCACGAAAAGATGCTCGACTATGCATATAATTGACAGCTTTGGAAAGAAAACACTCTGACATTTCCAAAACTGCAAAGATATTGTCTGTGAGTGCCACAGAACTAATGCTACAGGCGAAACCAAGATGACATTTCATACAGGAAGTGAGCCAGATTTTGAATGCGTGTTCCAATGTCTCCTTATATGGCTGTGAATGCGCAAGGAATGAGCCTACACTTTCTGTCAATTCCCCAAGGTGTTTGCAGCATTGTGACGTATTTGTAGGCATATCATTGGAAAATTGACCATAAGAGACTACATTTACCAGGTGTCCGCTCGGTGTCCTCCGTCGAAACTATTGCGTAATCTCCAGGTGCGTGCATTTTTCCATTTTGAACAGAGGAGAAACCAAACTGCTACGAGTGATTTATCATTGAATAGATATGTGAAAAACACCTTGAGGATTGATTCTAAACAACGTTTGCCATGTTTCTGTCGATATTATGGAATTCATTTGGAAAAAAGTTTGCCGTTGTAATGACTGAATTTTCTGTTTTTTTTCTTAGCCAAACGTGATGAACCAAACGGAGCGATTTCTCCTACACAGATAATCTTTTTGGAAAAACTGAACATTTGCTATCTAACTGAGAGTCTCCTCATTGAAAACATCCGAAGTTCTTCAAAGGTAAATTATTTTATTTGAATGCTTTTCTTGTTTTTGTGAAAATGTTGCCTGCTGAATGCTAGGCTTAATGCTATGCTAGCTATCAATACTCTTACACAAATACTTGTGTAGTTATGGTTGAAAAGCATTTTTTGAAAATCTGAGATGACAGTGTTGTTAACAAAAGGCTAAGCTTGTGAGCCAATATATTTATTTCATTTCATTTGCGATTTTCATGAATAGTTAACGTTGCGTTATGCTAATGAGCTTGAGGCTATAATTACGCTCCCGGATACGGAATTGCTCGTCGCAACAGGTTAAACAATTTAAAGGCAATGCTACCAAATACTAATTGAGTGTATGTAAACTTCTGACCCACTGGGAATATGATGAAATAAATAAAAGCAGAACTAAATCAATCTCTCGACTATTATTCTGACATTTCACATTCTTAAAATAAAGTGGTGATCCTAACTTACCTAAGACAGGGAATATTTACTAGGATTAAATGTCAGGAATTGTGAAAAACTGAGTTTAATTGTATTTGGCTAAAGTGTATGTAAACTTCCGACTTCAACTGTATGTTTACAAGGAAATATCAAGTTTAAAGTTGTCATGTGCACTAGTAGAATGAAATGACTTTCCTGCTTGTTCTTTCCCAACAATATCAGTAGTACTATAAAACAACGTCAAGTAGAAAAAAACACATGACAAATACTTGACTTTTTAAAAAGTATTATAATACTACTGATAAGACGAACGAGAGAAAGCAAGTAAGCTAAATACAGGGTCAGTGCCAATACCATATTTACAATGTGCAGCGGCACTGGAGTGGTAAGGGTAAATATCCTCATAACCTGTTAGGTAGACTATGGCAAACCTGGCTTAGAAGTGATGTAGGCAATTCAACTAGACTGACACTTTCACATCTCTGAAAATAAAACTGGACTTCGCCCAGTCGGAAGCATAAGCTCCCTTTTGGACCAGTGGTCAGTGCAGTGTGTAAAACAAGGGGAACAGAAAACAGAGAATAATGGTTCCTACCTTGATGTTACAGGCCTGTTCCATGAGCCTGCGGGCGTTCTCTGCAGCCCTGTAGCGTTTGGGCAGCTGGACCCGGAAGAACTTCAGAGCCCCCTCAAAGTCAGTCTGAAGTAGGTCCTCCTTGGACGTCTGAGGAGAAAGACGACAAGCTCAGCCAATAGACTGGAATGCGACAGAGACAGAAAACATGACACTAGAACGTCCATCTTTGTTTAGTGAAGTTGGAAAGATCATAGTACTCAACTGTAATTGGAAATGATTTGATTAGTTATTTTCCTGTATTTTATTTACTGTTGATATGGATTTCTATGTAATAAACATTATCATATGTGAGGGAAGACTCAGACAGATGCTTTACCTTGAGGGAAGGGAAACAGGAGTTAACCATTAATAAAAGTAGTTTTAGTTTAGTGAACACATTGTTGGAGACTAAGCAGTGATGCTTTACCTATGACCGGTTTGACTGCCAGCATCTAACCAGTGTTGAATGTTATGTTTACAGTTTGACACCAGACTGAGTCGGGGGAACACTGATAATGTCTCTGTGACTTCTTACAAGCCTCGTGCAGGTGTTTACAGTACCGTCAGTGCTGTGTGATTAACAGAGTAGGGCCTCCTCCAAGGGGCCCGTTACACAGTTTCTCTGCTTCTGTTGTGACATTGTCTCCATGTTGCAACTTGTAATAAACCAGATTTATTTCCGACTGATTTGACGACTGCTCACCTGGAATTTCCTTTACATTAACCATGAGTAATACTACTTTGATCCAAGATATCTGGTAGTGTCATTTCAAGTGAGACGGGTGGTTAAAACGGGTTGAGGACCTTGTTAGCAGGGCTGAACGTAACAGCACCATACAATGACATAATGATGATTCATACAAAACACTAAATTAACAGCCCAAGCTATTGAACAATTCAACAATATAGCTACATTACAAAAGTATGTTGTTGGACAACAGTTGCCCTCGCAGGGTAAGATTGCCCATCCCTGGCCTAACGCCTATCCTGTCCTAGCCCCAGTCCCCATCTCAGTCCCTGCCCCAACCCCAGTCCCTATCCAGTCCATCTCTCACCGCAAGTAGCTTGGGGACGAAGAGGCGATGGCCCATCCCCAGGAGCCCCATCACCTTACAGACAGAGTCTGTCTCCCCAGCTTTCTCCTCCGCTGAACCCCCTTCCTCTGTCCCCCAGCTGCCCATTCGCAGTGCCGCTGGTAGCTGGGTGGGCATGGCAGTGACTGGGGGTGATGGTTGGGTGGAGGGAGAATGGGAATGGGAGGGAGAGAAAGATGGAGAGGAGAGAGGTGCCAGCTCTGGAGCCAGGGTGCAGAGAGGCTCCAGTTCTGTGACCAGGGTGCAGGGAGGCTCCAGTTCTGTGACCAGGGTGCAGGGAGACTCCAGTTCTGTGGCCAGGGTGGTCAGGGTGTAGGGCGACTCCAGTTCTGGGACTAGGGTGCAGGGCGACTCCAGTTCTGGGACCAGGGTGCAGGGCGACTCCAGTTCTGTGGCCAGGGTGCAGAGAGACTCCAGTTCTGTGGCCAGGGTGCAGAGAGACTCCAGTTCTGTGGCCAGGGTGCAAGGAGACTCCAGTTCTGTGGCCAGGGTGCAAGGAGACTCCAGTTCTGTGGCCAGGGTGCAAGGAGACTCCAGTTCTGTGGCCAGGGTGCAAGGAGACTCCAGTTCTGTGGCCAGGGTGCAAGGAGACTCCAGTTCTGTGGCCAGGGTACAGGGAGACACCAGTTCTGGGACCAGGATGGCCAGGGTGCACGGAAACTCCAGTTCTGTGTCCAGGGTGCACGGAGACTCCAGTTCTGTGGCCAGGGTGCACGGAGACTCCAGTTCTGTGGTCAGGGTGCAGGGCGACTCCAGTTCTGTGGCCAGGGTGCAGGGCGACTCCAGTTCTGTGGCCAGGGTGCAGGGCGACTCCAGTTCTGTGGCCAGGGTGCAGGGCGACTCCAGTTCTGTGGCCAGGGTGCAGGGCGACTCCAGTTCTGTGGCCAGGGTGCAGGGCGACTCCAGTTCTGTGGCCAGGGTGCAGGGCGACTCCAGTTCTGTGGCCAGGGTGCAGGGCGACTCCAGTTCTGTGGCCAGGGTGCAGGGCGACTCCAGTTCTGTGGCCAGGGTGCAGGGCGACTCCAGTTCTGTGGCCAGGGTGCAGGGCGACTCCAGTTCTGTGGCCAGGGTGCAGGGCGACTCCAGTTCTGTGGCCAGGGTGCAGGGCGACTCCAGTTCTGTGGCCAGGGTGCAGGGCGACTCCAGTTCTGTGGCCAGGGTGCAGGGCGACTCCAGTTCTGTGGCCAGGGTGCAGGGCGACTCCAGTTCTGTGGCCAGGGTGCAGGGCGACTCCAGTTCTGTGGCCAGGGTGCAGGGCGACTCCAGTTCTGTGGCCAGGGTGCAGGGCGACTCCAGTTCTGTGGCCAGGGTGCAGGGCGACTCCAGTTCTGTGGCCAGGGTGCAGGGCGACTCCAGTTCTGTGGCCAGGGTGCAGGGCGACTCCAGTTCTGTGGCCAGGGTGCAGGGCGACTCCAGTTCTGTGGCCAGGGTGCAGGGCGACTCCAGTTCTGTGGCCAGGGTGCAGGGCGACTCCAGTTCTGTGGCCAGGGTGCAGGGCGACTCCAGTTCTGTGGCCAGGGTGCAGGGCGACTCCAGTTCTGTGGCCAGGGTGCAGGGCGACTCCAGTTCTGTGGCCAGGGTGCAGGGCGACTCCAGTTCTGTGGCCAGGGTGCAGGGCGACTCCAGTTCTGTGGCCAGGGTGCAGGGAGGCTCCAGTTCTGTGGCCAGGGTGCAGGGCGACTCCAGTTCTGTGGCCAGGGTGCAGGGCGACTCCAGTTCTGTGGCCAGGGTGCAGGGCGACTCCAGTTCTGTGGCCAGGGTGCAGGGCGACTCCAGTTCTGTGGCCAGGGTGCAGGGCGACTCCAGTTCTGTGGCCAGGGTGCAGGGCGACTCCAGTTCTGTGGCCAGGGTGCAGGGAGGCTCCAGTTCTGTGGCCAGGGTGCAGGGAGGCTCCAGTTCTGTGGCCAGGGTGCAGGGAGACTCCAGTTCTGGGACCAGGGTGGCCAGGGCGCAGGGAGACTCCAGCGTGCAGTCCCAGCTATGTACGCGTCCAATATCGGACAATCCGACCAAGACTTCAGGTCAGGGTCCAGCAGAGATTTTTCTCTTATACTGTTTGGCAATTCAAGCTAGGTCTTACGAATGGCAGCAGTGACCTTTTGGGGGAAAGAATAGGTCAATAGTTCCGCATCAGGTAGTGACACACACAACACAGTGAGGTATTGGATCAGAGCTTCTCTCGATAGACTGGCCAAGCCTGTCGTCCCCCAATAATACAAACTCAGCAGAAATACACCACGAATAGATCCACAGGTAGAGTGGATCCAGTGGGGTTGAGCACCAGAGAATCAGTGAGTTGGTTGGGTTCATTCAGTAAGCTCCGTTGTCAGAGAGCCGATATAGCCCTTCGACCTCGACACTATAGTCCCTTCATCACAACTGACCAGCGCAGTCGGCATAATGTAGATACGGTGAGGCAGAAAATACAGTGCAAGGATACTCATCTGCTTTTCTTAACAACAAATCCCAAAACAGGGGGGATGCCATTGCCTAGCAACAGACAGGCATGAGGCTAGACGGTTTAAGCAGATGACAGGTAATGAGTCTTCACCTTTTTATCCCCCTCCCGTCTTCAAAGAGCAAGCATCTCTCTTTTCACAACTGAGACCAAGGCTTAATAACAAGGACAAAAGACAGACTTCAATGATCGTCTTTATCTCCAGCCTAGAGGTAACACTATAGACATATAGGTCAGGGCAGACTGAGTTTGCTTCAGAAAATCTGTCCACAAACATCCCTCCCTTCCAAATGATGTAGTCCCTTCACGTCCGAAGCGGTCCTTTCTGATGTAACACATCGGAAGCTGAGGGGAGGAAGAGACTGAAGTGATTCTGTCTATTAGCCACGCCGCCTTAGGCTGAAGCTGCTTCCATCCCAAACAGTGACGTCTTGGCGTTGTGTTAACAGCTGAATGGACTTTAAGGACGATGGTGACTCAGAGTCCAAGAGAGGAAACAGATGTAGTGGTGGTAGAGATCAGGGAGAGGCAGAGTAGGGAAGGATCTGACAGGGAGCCTTAGCAGGACACACAAGCTTGAGTGTGTGTGTCTCGGTCTCTGTCAGGAAATCCTTTACTCCCATAAAGGAGCATTGAAATTGCCAAGGCCCTCAGAAGCAGAGTTCAATAGGGAGAAACATCCACAAAGGCTTTAAAAAGGACTCCTGAATCTAATACCTCCAGCAGACTTCCATAAGGAAACACATCCAGAGTAGAAATCCTTCCAGTCAAGGTAAAGGTTTCCTTCCAGGTCTTTGCAGGAGGGTCCTTTGCTGTGTCAGATTCTGCTGGTCCAAAACCTCGGCCAAACGGGGGAGCCACAGGTTTGGGTTTGGTCTGGCAACAGCTAGTGGAGGCATGTGGAGAGAACCACACCGGTTTTCCCACCTTCCTTTTCCTCCCTCTCCCTTCCCCTCTCGCCCAGCTAAAGGGTCTGCGATGCTACTGGCTAACACAGCTTCTCTGATGCAGAGGTCTGGGCTGGGGCTGGGCGGAGGGAGAGAGAGCGAGAGAGAGAGCATGTGATTGAGATGCTGAGGCAGAGAGGTGCTAGAAGACAAGAGGAGAAGGAGAGGGGAAGGGTATGATAGAGGGGTCTGAGGGTTGATGCGCTCGCGGTAGACATCCCTGAAAAAAATGGAAGACCCCCCTCCTCCTTTTCTACACCTCAGCTAATGGCTAACTGCTAACAGCTAAAATATGTTAGTGCTGCTGCCGTGCACTCCTAAAGGACTATGGTAGACCGGCAAGGGCGGGTAAGTGCACAGAGGGAGAGGGAGGCGGAGAGAGACGGAGGGATAGAAGGGGAGGGGAGAAGGAAGGGGAGAGAGATAGAGGGATAGAAGGGAGGGGGAGAGGAAGGAGGAGAGAGACAGAGGGATAGAAGGGAGGGGGAGAGAGACAGAGGGATAGAAGGGAGGGGGAGAGAGACAGAGGGATAGAAGGGAGGGGAGAGAGACAGAGGGATAGAAGGGAGGGGGAGAGAGACAGAGGGATAGAAGGGAGGGGAGAGAGAGACAGAGAGATAGAAGGGAAGGGGAGAGAGACAGAGGGATAGAAGAGAGGGGGAGAGAGACAGAAGGATAGAAGGGAGGGGGAGAGAGACAGAGGGATAGAAGGGAGGGGGAGAGGAAGGAGGATAGAGACAGAGGGATAGAAGAGAGGGGGAGAGGAAGGAGGAGAGAGACAGAGGGATAGAATGGAGGGGGAGAGGAAGGAGGATAGAGACAGAGGGATAGAAGGGAGGGGGAGAGGAAGGAGGATAGAGATAGAGGGATAGAAGGGAGGGGGGGAGGAAGGAGGAGAGAGACAGAGTGATAGAAGGGAGGGGGAGAGGAAGGAGGAGAGAGACAGAGGGATAGAAGGGAGGGGGAGAGGAAGGAGGATAGAGACAGAGGGATAGAAGGGAGGGGGAGAGGAAGGAGGAGAGAGACAGAGGGATAGAAGGGAGGGGAGAGAGGAAGGAGGAGAGGAAGCCTTCGGGAATAAATGCCGTCATGCCTGACCAATCGGCGGGACAAAACACAACCAATATATGCTTTAATAGCATGAAAGTACTATTCTGTTGAAGCTGGAGGCTTTTAAAAATCTAACAATAGACAGTAATGGGTATCATTGGTGAGGAAACCGTGTGTAGAGACTAAGTACGGGTTCAAATAGAAAAGCCATCACCATAGCCCTCCCAGGAGCTGCTAGTTCACCTGGGTTCACCTCACACACGGTTTCTACACACTCGTTCGCGCTCATCTTTCTGATGACCCTGTGATCATCAGTGTAACCCATTTCCCTTCACAGTGACTCAACGTTGTTCAAAATAAAATGCAGGCGAAAAGTCACATTTACAGTGCATGACAATTTCTTCCACTGATTAGGAAGTTCAGTTTAAAGTCAAAATGTTATAATGCATTGGCCTACAATCTGAACTGCAAAGAATTCAGCACTTAATCACCAACATTTAACTGACATTTCTTTGAACCTAGTCCAAAATGAATACTCCCAATGGCAGGGGGTTATGGGATTTTGTCTCAGCGCAGAACGGTAACAAATAGTTTGAGGTACAAGACTAATTGATTAGCCTGTTAATTTGTCAACAATAGCACTGCAATCACAGTATCTGATAGACTTGACATTTGACCTGAAGTACACTATAATAGCACAGCCGCTGTACTTGAGTTTTAAATTCAAATGTAATGACATTGACAATATATATCAAATGTAAAAAAAAGAGGGCTTCAGAGTGGTTGTTATTGGACAACTCCAGGTGGTCCCTCCTCGTTTCAATATATTCTTTACCGCAGTACAAGATACCCTCCGTTTCAATATATTCTTTACCACAGTACAAGATACCCTCCGTTTCAATATATTCTTTACCACAGTACAAGATACCCTCAGTTTCAAGATATTCTTTACCACAGTACAAGATACCCTCCGTTTCAAGATATTCTTTACCACAGTACAAGATGCCAGGGACGGTTAACTCTGGAGATCCCGTCTATCTCCACTGAGTTCGCTAAATCTGCTTATTTGTTTAGTTGGCCTCTTATTAAAAATAATGTGATGAATTGGTGCCTGTGGGGAAGAATGTGTTTGATTTCAATGACTGTGTTATGATTTTAGTGTATATTGATGTCTCAGCCTCCAGTATTTATGCTGCAGTAGTTTATGTCAGGGGGCTAGGGTCAGTCTGTTACATCTGGAGTACTTCTCCTGTCTCATCAGGTGTCTTGTGTGAATTTAAGTCTCTCTGTGTGTGTGTGTGTGTGTGTGTGTGTGTGTGTGTGTGTGTGTGTGTGTGTGTGATCTATGAACATTTGAACATCTTGGCCATGTTCTGTTATAATCTCCACTCGGCACAGCTAGAAGAGGACTGGCCACCCCTCATAGCCTGGTTCCTCTCTAGGTTTCTTCCTAGGTTCTGGCCTTTCTAGGGAGTTTTTCCTCATCACCGTGCTTCTACATCTGCATTGCTTGCTGTTTGGGGTTTGAGGCTGGGTTTCTGTACAGCACTTTGTGACATCAGCTGATGTAAGAACAGCTTTATAAATACATTTGATTGATTGACTGATATGCAAAGCTCATCTGTGAAAGAGACCTTGGTCTCAGCAAGACTCCCTGTTAAAATAACGGTTAAATAAAATAAAGAAATGGGCAGCAGAGGGAGACATAGTAAACTATTCCACTTTCTTACAACCCAGTCATCCATACTGTACTACACAGAACGTCATTCTCTGACAGCAGAGATGCTCTTCCCATGTATTTACTAAACACTGCAGAATCCCCCACAGTAACTAAAAATAGATGTATTTTTGTAAGAGAGAGGATGGTGGTCTGTAATATTGACATCCTTTTTGATGTTTTCTTCTAATAGTTTTGGATTTCGGGGTTGGGCCATCTGATTCTGGACCTGTGGTTAAGGCCAACTTCTTCTACCTCTAGACCGTTGAGGTCAAAAAGACTCTTAATATAATCTGAGTCATAGCAATCAAAAAGGGCAGGTCGAAGTCTTAGGCCTCTGTGTTGAGTGTGACTCGTCCAATCCCATAACAGGATGTCTGTAACTGAAAAGTAAAGGAATGGTCTGGACCAACACCCAGTACATGAAGAAAAGTAAAGGAATGGTCTGGACCCCCACCCAGTACATGAAGAAAAGTAAAGGAATGGTCTGGACCCCCACCCAGTACATGAAGAAAAGTAAAGGAATGGTCTGGACCAACACCCAGTACATGAAGAAAAGTAAAGGAATGGTCTGGACCCCCACCCAGTACATGAAGAAAAGTAAAGGAATGGTCTGGACCCCCACCCAGTACATGAAGAAAAGTAAAGGAATGGTCTGGACCCCCACCCAGTACATGAAGAAAAGTAAAGGAATGGTCTGGACCAACACCCAGTACATGAAGAAAAGTAAAGGAATGGTCTGGACCCCCACCCAGTACATGAAGAAAAGTAAAGGAATGGTCTGGACCCCCACCCAGTACATGAAGAAAAGTAAAGGAATGGTCTGGACCCCCACCCAGTACATGAAGAAAAGTAAAGGAATGGTCTGGACCCCCACCCAGTACATGAAGAAAAGTAAAGGAATGGTCTGGACCCCCACCCAGTACATGAAGAAAAGTAAAGGAATGGTCTGGACCCCCACCCAGTACATGAAGAAAAGTAAAGGAATGGTCTGGACCCCCACCCAGTATATGAAGAAAAGTAAAGGAATGGTCTGGACCCCCACCCAGTACATGAAGAAAAGTAAAGGAATGGTCTGGACCCCCACCCAGTACATGAAGAAAAGTAAAGGAATGGTCTGGACCCCCACCCAGTACATGAAGAAAAGTAAAGGAATGGTCTGGACCCCCACCCAGTACATGAAGAAAAGTAAAGGAATGGTCTGGACCCCACCCAGTTCATGAAGAAAAGTAAAGGAATGGTCTGGACCCCCACCCAGTACATGAAGAAAAGTAAAGGAATGGTCTGGACCAACACCCAGTACATGAAGAAAAGTAAAGGAATGGTCTGGACCCCCACCCAGTACATGAAGAAAAGTAAAGGAATGGTCTGGACCCCCACCCAGTACATGAAGAAAAGTAAAGGAATGGTCTGGACCAACACCCAGTACATGAAGAAAAGTAAAAGAATGGTCTGGACCCCCACCCAGTACATGAAGAAAAGTAAAGGAATGGTCTGGACCAACACCCAGTACATGAAGAAAAGTAAAAGAATGGTCTGGACCCCCACCCAGTACATGAAGAAAAGTAAAGGAATGGTCTGGACCAACACCCAGTACATGAAGAAAAGTAAAGGAATGGTCTGGACCAACACCCAGTACATGAAGAAAAGTAAAGGAATGGTCTGGACCCCCACCCAGTACATGAAGAAAAGTAAAGGAATGGTCTGGACCAACACCCAGTACATGAAGAAAAGTAAAGGAATGGTCTAGACCCCCACCCAGTACATGAAGAAAAGTAAAGGAATGGTCTGGACCCCCACCCAGTACATGAAGAAAAGTAAAGGAATGGTCTGGACCAACACCCAGTACATGAAGAAAAGTAAAGGAATGGTCTGGACCCCCACCCAGTACATGAAGAAAAGTAAAGGAATGGTCTGGACCCCCACCCAGTACATGAAGAAAAGTAAAGGAATGGTCTGGACCCCCACCCAGTACATGAAGAAAAGTAAAGGAATGGTCTGGACCCCCACCCAGTACATGAAGAAAAGTAAAGGAATGGTCTGGACCCCCACCCAGTACATGAAGAAAAGTAAAGGAATGGTCTGGACCCCCACCCAGTACATGAAGAAAAGTAAAGGAATGGTCTGGACCCCCACCCAGTACATGAAGAAAAGTAAAGGAAGTTCATCACACCTTGAGGAGGGCCAGAGCCACGTTGAAGATGACGTTCAGACCCTAGGAGAGGACAAGAACAAGACAATTATCACAGGTCTGTAGCTATCACCTAAACACATGGCATACAGTGGAAATAATCAAAGTCGTTCATCTCATCAACTGTCTTCATATCGGCTGCTTTATCTTGTAAACCTAATGCCAATAAACCATGTAGGAAATGTCCATTATTATTATTTTTTATTGTGATGGATTGGCAAAGTAAAAATGATCTTCAAAATGAAAAGACTCGTAACTTATGAAACTGCTGTGTTGAGAGCTAAGAAAAAACACACTAAAAACAAATGACATAATGATACTTCTGGTGCCGGTGTAGTCAACGTATTTGTACCATCACATTCTATGTAACTTCAAACATCCATTCATGAGTCATATTGTCATATTTCATCGTGTCTGTATTGTCCATTGATGATTTCATATGATTTCAAAGAAAACGGTCCGTTGATGATAATAAGGACTCTACGTCCCCAAGGGAACGCTATGGAAACACGCCCACCCCTGAGGATACAAAGGCACCTGGACCCATAGTACTGAGTGACAACCATCTAAAACACAGAGCTAGATGGAGAGAGGACAAGTGGTTGGGGAGAGAGAGAGAGAGAGAGGGGGAGAGGGAGAGAGAGAAACAGGTTGGGCTCCATCATGGGCACAGTGACAGACAAATGGATGAATGAATGGCAGAGTGAGAAAATGAGATAAATAAATAGATTAAGGAGAGAGGGAGAAGAGTGACAGAGAGAAAGAGAGAGGGAAAGGGAAAGGGCTAGCGAGACAGAGGGACAGCAAGTGAGAGGGACAGCAAGTGAGAGGGACAGCAAGTGAGAGGGACAGCAAGTGAGAGAGGGGAAGAAGGGGAGAGGATGCTGAAGTCAGCTCCGCATGGGAACACCGACAGCCCGTTCACATGGCAACACTGAGCTAAAAATATCTTCCCAGTTCTATAAATAACCAGAAGAAGGCTTCTTTCTCTCTCTCCTCATCCCGCTCTCCCTTCCTCCGTCTATTTTTTCAAAGGGCTCTAGATGGCGCTAGGATGTCAGAGGCAGACACAGAGCGAGGCAGACACACAGCGAGGCAGACACAGAGCGAGGCAGACACAGAGCGAGAGACAACACAGAGAGAGACACAGACAGACAGACAGACAGACAGACAGACAGACAGACAGACAGACAGACAGACAGACAGACAGACAGACAGACAGACAGACAGACAGACAGACAGACAGACACACAGACAGACAGACGTTATTGTTGAATGTATGGTTATTTTGACACTTGGTTATTGTTGTTACTGTGTCTCTGTCTCTGTCTCTCTGTGTCTATGTCTCTGTCTCTCTGTGTCTCTGTCTCTCTCTCTCTGTGTCTCTGTCTCTCTCTCTCTGTCTCTTTGTGTCTCTGTCTGTCTCTCTCTCTCTGTGTCTCTGTCTCTCTCTCTCTGTGTCTCTGTCTCTCTCTCTCTGTGTCTCTGTCTCGGTCTCTCTCTCTCTGTGTCTCTGTCTCGGTCTCTCTCTCTCTGTGTCTCTGTCTCGGTCTCTCTCTCTCTGTGTCTCTGTCTCGGTCTCTCTCTCTCTGTGTCTCTCTCTCTGTGTCTCTGTCTCTCTCTCTCTGTGTCTCTGTCTCTCTCTGTGTCTCTCTCTGTCTCTCTCTCTGATTCTCATTTTATTTATTTTTATATTGTAAATATCCAAAATAAGCGTCCTGCCTGTTTGGCCCTGTCCGGGGGTATCATCGGATGGGGCCACAGTGTCTCCCGACCCCTCCTGTCTCAGCCTCCAGTATTTATGCTGCAGTAGTTTATGTGTCGGGGGGCTAGGGTCAGTCTGCTATATCTGGAGTATTTCTCCTGTCTTATCTGGTGTCCTGTGTGAATTTAAGCTCTGTGTGTCTCCCTCCCTCCCTCTGTGTGTACCCCTCCCTCCCTCTGTGTCTCTGTCTCTCACAGAGAGAGAGAGACAGAGACACAGAGAGAGAGACAGAGAGAGACACAGAGAGACACACAGAGAGAGAGAGAGACAGACACAGAGAGAGAGAGACAGAGACACAGAGAGAGAGAGACAGAGACAGAGACACAGAGAGACAGAGAGAGACAGAGAGACAGAGACACAGAGACACAGAGAGAGAGAGACACAGATACACAGAGACACAGAGAGACAGAGAGAGAGAGACAGAGAGAGACAGAGACACAGAGAGAGACACAGAGAGAGAGACAGAGAGAGAGAGAGACAGAGACACAGAGAGACAAAGAGAGAGAGACAGAAAGAAGGGGGACAGGAGGTGTGGAGAAAAGAAAAGGACCACAGAAGCACAACAGATCAAAGGGGAAGGGAGAGGTTAAGCAATTTCATAGCAAAAAGAGAGAAAAAAATGAGAATTACAAAAAAACAAATCAAATTGAGGCATGGGTAAAGTCGAGGACAATAAGAAAGTGACCTCTCCCGTGAAAAAAGAGAAAAAGGTATGGAGAGGGAGAGGGAGAAAGGGAGAAAAAAAAGGGAGGCACAGAGGAGAGGAGCAGATTCTCAGCACGCGGCTCATTGGCTAAGAAACGCATACGGAACATTTAATTGTTCCGACCGGGGGGCGAGAGACGGAGGGAGGGAGAGAATCACAGAGAGAAGGAGCGAGAACGCCACAGTGCTGAGTCACAAATGGGACCCTATTCCCTTAATAGTGACCAAGGCCCAAAGGGTTCAACTTTTTTTTTTTATACCCGCAAGCCATTTAAAACCTCCCACAAGACCCACCAGTTGAGAATCAGTGTCATAGACTTCCAGTCACTGTGCTAACGCTAGTTAACAACTTCCTTCAAACTGCACGCATTGACATACACATGGTGTCCACGAGTTCACCTGACTCCCAAATTATCCCTTTAAGTTTAGTGTACCAACAGCAGGTTGGTAATGTACTGTGGAATAGGACTAAGGTTAGGACCAGTGTTGGGGTAAGGAATAGGACTAAGGTTAGGACCAGTGTTGGGGTAAGGAATAGGACTAAGGTTAGGACCAGTGTTGGGATTAGGAGGAGTGTTAAAATGAGTCTTAACAATAGTGTTGGGGCTTCTTAACTTCTTACCTCACACAACAGCAGGTCAGTGATGTGGAAGACCATGCAGAGGGGAAACTTGGCTGTGAAGAGCGTGAGGAACCACTGAGAGGCGTACATGTGAGCTTCCAGATTGAGGTCCTGGAAGTGGGACCAGAGTTCTGGGAGTTGTTCCTGGAGAAAGGAAATAAGAGGAGATGAAACCACTCGGTAGGAAGAAAGGAGAGTTCATTTCACAGTATAAGCACTGCATTCAGAAAGTATTCAGACCTCTTGACTTTTTCCACATTTTGTTACGTTACAGCCTTACTCTAAAATGCATTAAATTGTTTTTTCCTCCTGATCAATCTACACACAATACCCCATAATGACAAAACAAAAACAGGTTTTTACAAATGTTTGCTAATTTATTTTAAAAAATGAACTTAAATATCACATTTACATAAGTATTTAGACCTTTTACTCAGTACTTTGTTGAAGGATCTTTAGCAGTGATTACAGCCTTGAGTCTTCTTGGGTATGGCACTTAGCACACCTGTATCTGGGGAGTTTCTCCCATTCCTCTCTGCAGATCCTCAACCTGTCAGGTTGGATGGGGAGCGTCGCTGCACAGCTATTTTCAGGTCTCTCCAGTGATGTTTGATTGGGTTCAAGCCTGGGCTCTGGCTGGGACACGAAGCCACACCTGAGTTGTCCTGGCTGAGTGCTTAGGGTTGTTGTCCTGTTGGAAGGTGAACTCTTTCCCCAGTCTGAGGTATTGAGCGCTCTGGAGCAGGCTTTCATCAAAGATCTCTCTTTACTTTGCTCTGTTCATCTTTTCAAACCAAATCGTATTAGTCACATGCGCCGAGTACAACAGGTGTAGACCTTAATGAAATGCTTACTTACGAGCCCCTAACCAACAGTGCAGTTTAAAAAAAATACAGATAAGAGATGAAAGTAACAGGGTGTTACGGTACAGAGTCAATGTGGAGGCTATATACAGGGTGTTACGGTACAGAGTCAATGTGGAGGATATATACAGGGTGTTACGGTACAGAGTCAATGTGGAGGCTATATACAGGGTGTTACGATACAGAGTCAATGTGGAGGCTATATACAGGGTGTTACGGTACAGAGTCAATGTGGAGGATATATACAGGGTGTTACGGTATAGAGTCAATGTGGAGGCTATATACAGGGTGTTACGGTACAGAGTCAATGTGGAGACTATATACAGGGGGGTGTCGGTACAGAGTCAATGTGGAGGCTATATACAGGGGGGTGTCGGTACAGAGTCAATGTGGAGGCTATATACAGGGGGGTGTCGGTACAGAGTCAATGTGCGGGGGCACCGGTTAGTTGAGGTAGTATGTACGTGTAGGTAGAGTTTATTAAAGTGACTATGCATAGATGAAAACAGAGACTGGCAGTGGTGTGGAGAGGGGAGGGGGAAAGCAAATAGTCTGGGTAGCTATTTGACTAGATGTTCAGGAGTCTTATGGCTTGGGGGTAGAAGCTGGGGAGTAGCCTCTTGGACCAAGTCTTGGCGGTCCGGTACCGCTTGCCGTGCAGTAGCAGAGAGAACAGTCTATGACTGGGGTGGCTGGAGTCTGACAATTGTTATGTCCTTCCTCTGACATCACCTGGTATAGGGGTCCTGGATGGCAGGAAGCTTGGCCCAAGTGAAGTACTGGGCCGTTCGCAATACCCTCTGTAGTGCTATTGCGATCGGAGGCCGAGCAGTTGCCATACCAGGGAGTGATGCAACCAGTCAGGATGCTCTTGATGGTGCAGCTGTAGAACCTTTTGAAGATCACGGGGCTCGGGGCCTGTTCCCAAGGGAGCCATATATCCTCCGCCTCGGGCTCGTCAGAGTCGTGAAAGAAGAAAAAGGATTCTGCTAGTCCTTGGTGAGTAATCGCGGTCCTGATGTCTTAACGTTATTTTCGGTCATAAGAGACGGTAGCGGCAACATTATGTATAAAAAGAGTAAAAAAATAAGTTACAAACAACGCAGATAAACAAACCAAAAAACACAATCGATTGGGGGCACTTAAAACGTCTGCCTTCTGCTCCGGTGCAATCTTACATAATATCCTCAATCCTGACTAGTCTCCCAGCCCCTGCTGCAGAAAAAAATCCCCACAGCATGATGCTGCCACCACCATGCTTCACCATACGGATGGTGCCAGGTTTATTCCAGACGTGACACTTGGCATTCAGGCCAAAAAGTTCAATCTTGGTTATATCAGACCAGAAAATCTTGTTTCTCATGGTCTGAGAGTCCTTCAGGTGCCTTTTGGCAAACTCCAAGTGGGCTGTCATGTGCCTTTTACTGAGGAGTGGCTTTTGCCTGGCTTGATTGGTGGAGTGCTGCATGTCCTACCCAGACTATTTGCATTGCACCCCCCCACCCCCAGAAAGCTGCTGCTACTCTCTGTTATTATCTATGCATAGTCACTTTAATAACTCTACCTACATGTGATTATTACCTGAATTACCTCGACACCGGTGCCCCCGCACATTGACTCTGTACTGGTACCACATGTATACAGCCCCGCAATGGTTATTTACTGCTGCTCTTTAATTATTTGTTATTCTTATCTGTTACTTTTTTTGTTCTTGTTATTTTTTTTTAACTGCATTGTTGGTTAAGGGCTTGTAAGCAAACATTTCACTGTAAGGTCTACGACACCTGTTGTATTCGGCGCATGTGACAAATACAATTTGATTCTGGAAAGTTATCCCACCTCCACAGAGGAACTCTGGCGCTCTGTCAGAGTGACCATCAGGTTCTTGGTCACCTCCCGGACCAAGTCCCTTCTACCCCGATTGCTCAGTTTGGCCGAGCGGCCAGCTCTAGGAAGAGTCTTGGTGGTTCCAAAATTCTTCCATTTAATACTGATGGAGGCCACTGTGTTCTTGGGGACCTTCAATACTGCAAAAAAATGTTGGTACCCTTCCCCAGATCTGTGCCTCGACACAATCCTGTCTCGGAGCTCTGCGGACAATTCCTTGAACCTCGTGTCTTGGTTTTTGCTCTGACATGCACTGTCAACTGTGGGACCTTATACAGACAAATCAAATAATGTCCAATCAATTGAATTTACCACAGGTGGACTCCAAGTTGTAGAAACATCTCAAGGATGATCACTGGAAATAGGATGCACATGAGCTCAATGTCGAGTCTCATAGCAAAGGGTCTGAATATTTTTATTATATTTAACTAGGCAAGTCAGTTAAGAACAAATTCTTATTTATAATGACGGCCTACCCCGGACGACCTGGGCCGAATGGGCGCCACCCAATGGGACTCCCAATCATGGCCGGATGTGATAGAGCTTGGATTCGAACCAGGGACTATAGTGACGCCTCTTGCACTGAGATGCTGTGTCTTTGACCGCTGTGCCACTCGGTATCTGTTTTTAATTTTTAATACATTTGCTTAACTTTCAAAAAAACGTTTTTTACTTTGTCTTTATGGGGTATTGGGTGTAGATTTCTGAGATTGATTTATTTTTGAATCCATTAATCCAAGGCTGTAACGTTACAAAATGTGGAAAAAGTCAAGGGGTCTGAATCCTTTCCTATGGCACTGTATATGCCAATATATTGATTGACAGACTAGTGTAAATCAGTCAACTCAGTCAGTAAATCAGTCATTCAGTCAAGCAAGGGATCATCATCACAGCTCAGAAAGCGCCGTCAGAGAGGGAGTGAGAGAAGGAGAGAGCTGGAGAGAAAAGAGACAGAGAAACTGACTTACTTCCTGTATGCCAACCCTTAGCGATTAATGCTAATATTCCTTAGCCTTGGGGAGCTAGCCTGTCAATACTTACCCAGCGTTGAAAAAAGGCCTACTTAGAGGAGGCTAAAATTGATTTCTGTATAAAATTAAACAACAAGTTGGAGTGGATTTTGCCTAATAACGAACCTAAGGCAGGCCCTTACAAAAATAGAGTCAGTCCGTGCTCTTAAAGATGGAATCCTTAACGGTCAAACTGCTACGTCCAATTGCGCGATGCACTCCCAGCTCTCCCGACCTCGTCAACAAAACAAAAACAATAATGTCTGTGGGGAGGACAGTGGCGCCGTTTCCCCTTACTGCGGATTCCATCTTTAAGGTGCATAGGGCACGGTTAAGTGTCTGCAGATACACACGCTGATGATGTGCGCACATACACGCATGCAACACACACACGATGACAATCATTATGTGACATTTTGTTAGGTTTGAAGTTTTTCCAAAGGGCTTCAGTGAAGCGGGCGGACTAACCTGGAGCAGTCGTTCCAGCTGGTAGAACTTGCAGTGCAGATCCTCAAAGTTGTTCTTGTAGAGTTCCCTCAGGCCGTACTCATACATTATCCTCCCCAGCACACAGAAGGCCTGCTCCTCAGGCATCTACAGCCACAGGACCAAACAGAACCAGTGGGGGGTTAGCTAGAGTGTACCAACAGAGGAACGAGAGAAGGAGAGCTCTGAGATACGGGGAGGTCAAGCGGAAGTTGTTTCATTTTATCCTTTGACCTTTTGGAACACCAGTCACTTTAATAATGTTTAATGTGGTTGAATCTGTGCTTGAAATTCACTACTGGACTGAGGGACATTACAGATAATTGCATGTGTGAGGTACAGAGAAGGGGGTAGTATTATTAAACACCATTATAGCATACAGAGTGAGTCCATGCAACGTATTATCTGCCGTGTTAAGCAAGTTATTTAGGCTTGCCATAGCAAAGGGGTTGAATTCTTACTGTCTCAAAACATTTCAGCTTTTCATTTATTGTAAAAATGTCTACTAACATAATTCCACTTTGACATTATGGGGTATTGTGTATTGAACAGTGACGTAAAATCTATATTTAATCCATTTTAAATTCAGGATGTAACATATGAAAATGTGGGAAAAGTGTAAGGGTGTGAATACTTTCTGAAGGCACTGAGTGCACAAAACATTAGGAACACCTTCCTTATATTGAGTTGCTTCCCCTTTTGTCCTCAGAACAGCCTCAATTCATCGGGGCATGGACTCTACAAGGTGTTGAAAGCGTTCCACAGGGATGCTGTTCCTTTTTGACTCCAATGCACAGTTGTGTCAAGTTGGCTGAATGTCCTTTAGGTGGTGGACCATTCTTGATGCACACGGGAAACTGCTGAGGGTGAAAACCCCAGCAACGTTGCATTTCTTGACAGAAACTGGCGCGCCTGGCAAGAAAGGCCCGACGAATTGAGGCTGTTCTGAGGGAAAAATGGGGGTGCAACTCAAAAGGAAGATGTTCCTAATGTTTGGTCAACTCAGTATATATATAAAGATATATATACAGATAAGATTTATATAATGTTGACATTTCAGCTCTTAATAGGCTTTTCTTAATAAATAATGCACTGCCGTGAACAGGAGTAGTATAAATGATTGGTGGAGTCTCTTGTTACTTCAAAGTGTTGTTTTCTGTGGATTGAGAGATTTTTCAGACCCTCTGAGGAAGAGTTAGGAGACGGTTGGAGCATCGGGAAAAGTGAGAGAGGGACTAAAAGAGAAAGAAGGATGTGTGTGAGGGAGGGAGGGAGAAACAAGGTGACAATATGGTGAGTGTGAAAGAAAACCAGAAGGTGGGAGTGTCAGTGTGAAAGAGAAAAGGTGTGAGTATGCTCCCCCTTTAATACACAGTGTTTGTGTTGTGAGTGAGACGGTGTGTGTGTGTCCGTGTGTGAGAGAGAGACAGCCACCCACAAGCAGAGACAGAGTGGTGGGTATTTAATCAGGTAGACCGTGTGTCCTGGGCTGAATGGGCCATTAATATTCTGGACACCTCCCCAGCCTCCTGCATTCCGAAGGACCTCACCCCCCCCCCCCCCCTCCATATCTCGTTCTCTCTCTTTTACACCTTGCTCACCTTTTCATCTCGGCTTCCTTCATTTCCAATTACGTCTTCTCCCCCCATCCTCTCTCCACTTCTCCCCCCTCCACTTCGCCATCCATCTCTTGTCCCTCCCGCCATCCATCTCTTGTCCCTCCCTCCCTCCCGCCATCCATCTCTTGTCCCTCCCTCCCTCCCGCCATCCATCTCTTGTCCCTCCCTCCCTCCCGCCATCCATCTCTTGTCCCTCCCTCCCGCCATCCATCTCTTGTCCCTCCCTCCCTCCCTCCATCTATCTCTTGTCCCTCCCTCCCTCCCGCCATCCATCTCTTGTCCCTCCCTCCCTCCATCCTCCATCTCTACACTTCTCCCTCCATCCTCCCCCCTCCATCCTCCCTCTCGCCACTTCTCCCTTCATCCTCCCTCTCTCCACTTCTCCCTCCACCCTCTCTCCACTTCTCCCTCCACCCTCTCTCCACTTCTCCCGTCACCCTCTCTCCACTTCTCCCTCCACCCTCTCTCCACTTCTCCCTCCATCCTCTCTCCACCCTTCCTCCTTCCCCCGCCACCCATCCATCCCCCTCCCTCCATCCCTCCCTCCCTCCATCCTCCCTCTCTCCACTTCTCCCTCCATCCTCCCTCTCTCCATTTCTCTCTACACCCTCTCTCCACTTCTCCCTCCATCTCTACACTTCTCCCTCCATCCTCCCTCTCTCCACTTCTCCCTCCATCCTCCCTCTCTCCACTTCTCCCTCCATCCTCCCTCTCTCCACTTCTCCCTCCATCCTCCCTCTCTCCACTTCTCCCTCTCTCCACTTCTCCCTCGCTTCACTTCTCCCTCTCTCCACTTCTCCCTCGCTTCACTTCTCCCTCCACCCTCTCTCCACTTCTCCCTCTATCCTCTCTCCACTTCTCCCTCCACCCTTCCTTCCCCCTTCCCCCTTCCTCCCCCCGCCATCGATCCATCCTTCCCCTCCATCCATCCATCCATCAATCCCCCTCCCTCCATCCCTCCCTCCATCTCTCCACTTCTCCCTCCATCTCTCCACTTCTCCCTCCATCCTCCCTCTCTCTCCACTTCTCCCTCTCTCTCTCCACTTCTCCCTCCATCCTCCCTCTCCCTCCACCCTCTCTCCACTTCACCCTCCACCCTCTCTCCACTTCTCCCTCCATCTCTCCACTTCTCCCTCCATCCTCCCTCTCTCCACTTCTCCCTCCATCCTCCCTCTCTCCACTTCTCCCTCCATCCTCCCTCTCTCCACTTCACCCTCCATCCTCCCTCCTTCTCCACTTCTCCTTCCAACCTCCCTCTCTCCACTTCTCCCTCGCTCCACTTCTCCTTCCACCCTCTCTCCACTTCTCCCTCCACCCTTCCTTCCTTCCCCCGCCATCTATCCATCCCCCTCCCTTCCTCCCTCTCTCCACTTCTCCCTCCACCCTCTCTCCACTTCACCCCCCACCCTCTCTCCACTTCACCCTCCATCTCTACACTTCTCCCTCCATCCTCCCTCTCTCCACTTCTCCCTCCATCCTCCTTCTCCACTTCTCCCTCCATCCTCCCTCTCTCCACTTCTCCCTCCATCCTCCCTCTCTCCACTTCTCCCTCCATCTCTCCATTTCTCCCTCCACCCTTCCTTCCTTCCCCCTTCCTCCTTCCCCCTCCATCCATCCATCTATCCCCCACCCTCCATCCCTCCCTCCCTCCATCCCCCTCCATCCCTCCATCCATCCCCCTCCCTCCATCCATCCCCCTCCCTCCCTCCCTCCATCCACCCCCTCCCTCCATCCATCCATCCCCCTCCCTCCATCCATCCATACTTCCCCCTCCCGCCATCCATCCATACGTCCCCCTCCCGCCATCCATCCCCCTTCCTCCATCCATCCATACTTCCCCCTCCCGCCATCCATCCCCCTCCATCCATCCATCCTTCCCCCTCCATCCATCCATCCATCCATCCTTCCCCCTCCATCCATCCATCCATCCCCCTCCACCCATCCTTCCCCCGCCATCCATCCTTCCCCTTCCATCCATCCTTCCTCCTCCATCCATCCATCCATCCTTCCCCCTCCATCGATCCTTCCCCCTCCATCCATCCATCGATCCTTCCCCCTCCATCCATCCATCCCCCTCCATCCATCCATCCATACTTCCCCCTCCCACCATCCATCCATACTTCCCCCTCCCGCCATCCATCCCCCTCCCGCCATCCATCCATACTTCCCCCTCCCGCCATCCATCCCCCTCCATCCATCCATCCATCCATCCTTCCCCCTCCATCCATCCATCCATCCATCCATCCTTCCCCCTCCATCGATCCATCCATCCTTCCCCCTCCATCCATCCATCCATCCTTCCCCCTCCATCCATCCATCCATCCACCCCCCTCCATCCATCCATCCATCCATCCATCCTTTCCCCTCCATCCATCCATCCATCCCCCTCCCTCCCTCCATCCATCCCCCTTCCTCCCTCCATCCATCCATCCATCCTTCCCCCTCCATCCATCCATCCATCCCCCTCCCCCCCTCCATCCATCCCCCTTCCTCCCTCCATCCATCCATCCATCCCCCTCCCTCCCTCCATCCATCCCCCTTCCTCTATCCATCCATCCCCCTTCCTCCATCCATCCATCCTTCCCCCTCCCTCCATCCATCTCCTCTGACATACTGTCCTGTTGTTCACCCTGTTCCTGCTGCACTCTTCTCCCTTTGTTAAACCTTAACTTTCCTTCTCTCCATTGTTCTCACAATCAGTCCCAATACAACTAACTGAATCTTAATACGTGCACTTTGCACTTATCCAAACTCTGCGCTCTGCAATCGTTTTCCAGAGCCAATGCATTTTTATTATTGAATTAAACTGATAACCACAACAGTGCA
Organism: Oncorhynchus mykiss; assembly: GCF_013265735.2. Taxonomy (NCBI): domain Eukaryota; kingdom Metazoa; phylum Chordata; class Actinopteri; order Salmoniformes; family Salmonidae; genus Oncorhynchus; species Oncorhynchus mykiss. The sequence continues at coordinate 14,436,687 of NC_048565.1, read as the reverse complement.
GACTTCATTCTCAACTGCACTCAGTGGGTTCCATAGATGTTGTGTAGACATTGTATTGAGGTTTGAGCCCTACTTACGTGCAGTAGCAGCACTGCAGCCAGGAAGGACTGTCCCTGACAGTAACCAATCTCCTTGTCATAGACTGAATAGGCCTGGAACACAAAGCAGAGAGCCAATAATGTCAGCCACCTCATACCATGAATAAGAGACTGTGTGTGTGTGTCATGCATGTAACATACCGAGTAAGATTATTTTTTGTGTTTTAAAATGTGACACACCAAACAGTTCAAGACACACACTGCAGTTCAAAAGGTGTATAAATGTTGCAGAGGATGAGTCCTTCTCACAGCAAATACTAGGCTGTTCAGTTGTTATTTGTGGTTTAAAAGTTGCTCAACGTCCGCAGTTCTAGAGTTTTAGTTCCATTTTCAACGGTCTGTTTTGAAAGCCTTTTAATTGTCTAACAAAATCTAATTGTTTTTGTCACGTACACAGTTTCGAGCCGGTCTAAGAGGTGCAGGGAGATTCTTTACAGTATATAGTACTATCAGCTCGCTCACATCGATAGTACATGTTGAGTTGGGAGAGGACCATTTGCACGGCTCATACAGCATAGAAAGCATATTTCCTTTGTTTCTTGCTGAAAGCCTTTCGGGACCATCTTTATCGGCGTGACTTTAATCTTGCTGGGCCAATCAAGATGGAAAGCTTTGTAAAGCCCTGTTTTCAAAGGGCAGATTTAACAACACAGAGGGAGGGTGGAGAGGGGGAGAGAGAGAGATAGCTCCCTGGTTCGGTCTTCTTCAAAGCAGTTGGCAAAACAGCCTCCTCGAAATCTACAGTTAGGGGAATCACCCTATTGCAGGGAAAGATGAAAAGATGCATTCGGAAAGTATTCAGACCGCTTGACCTGACATGTTTTTTTTTTTTACTTTCAGCCTGATTCCAAAAATAGATTAAAAATAAATATATCAATCTACCCACAATACCCCATAATGACAAAGCAAAACCAGAAATGTTTGCAAATATATTACAAATAAAAAAAAACTTAAATATAACATTTACATAAGTATTTAGACCTTTTACACAGTACTTTATTGAAGCATCTTTGGCAGCGACTACAGCCTTGAGTGTTCTTGGGTATGGCACTTAGCACACCTGTATCTGGGGAGTTTCTCGCATTCTTCTCTGCAGATCCTCTCAAGGTCTGTCAGGTTGGATGGGGAGCATCGCTGCACAGCTATTTTCAGGTCTCTCCAGATATGTTTGATCGGGTTCAAGCCCGGGCTCTGGCTGGGACACTCAAGGACATTCAGAGACGTGTCTCGAAGCCACACCTGAGCTGTCTTGGTTGTGTGTTTAGGGTCATTGTCCTGTTGGAAGGTGAACTTTGCCCCAGTCTGAGCTCCTGAGCACTCTGGAGCAGGTTTTCTGTTCATCTTTCCCTCGATCCTGACTAGACTCCGAATTGCTGCTGCTGAAAACCATCCCCACAGCATGATGCTGCCACCACCATGCATCACTGTAGAGATAGTACCAGGTTCCCTCCAGACGTGACACTTGGCATTCTGGCCAAAGAGTTCAATCTTGGTTTAATCAGACCAGAGAATCTTGTTTCTCATGGTCAGAGTTCTTTAGGTGCCTTTTGGCAAACTCCAAGAGGGCTGTCATGTGCCTTTTACTCAGGAGTGGCATCCGTCTGGCCACTCTCCCATAAAGGTCTGATTGGTGGAGTGCTGCAGAGATGGGAGAACCTTCCAGAAGGACAACCACAGAGGAACTCTGGAGCTCTGTCAGAGTGAACATCAGGTTCTTGGTCACCTCGCTGACCAAGGCCCTTCTCCCCCGATTGACCAGCTTGGCCGGGTGGCCATCTCTAGGAAGAGTTTTGGTGGTTCCAAACTTCTTCCATTTAAGAATGATGGAGGCCACTGTAGTCTTGAGGACCTTCAATGCAGCAGACATTTTTTGGTACCCTTCCCCAGATCTGTGCCTCGACACAATCCTGTCTCGGGGGCGCTACAGACAATTCCTTCAACCTCATGACTTGTTTGTTTTTTTCCCCAACTATGGGACCATATATGTGGATAGGTGTGTGCCTTTCCAAATCAAATGAATTTATCACAGGTGGACTCCAATCAAGTCTCATAACAAAAGGGTCTGAATACTTATGTAAATAAGAAATTACTGTTTTTTATTTTATACTTTTTTTTTGCCAACATTTCTAAAAACCTGTTTTCGCTTTGTCATTATGGGGTATTCTGTGTAGATTGATACAGATTTATATTTATTTAGTCCATTTTAGAATAAGGCTGTAATGTAACAAAATGTGGAAAAAGTCAAGGGGTCTGAAAAACTTTCAGAATGCATTGTACACTTCACGTCTCAAATGACACACTACTCTGCATAATACCACAGATAAAACAACAAGACAGATATTTCACTGGATGTATAAATGTGAAGCACCCGGTTGGCATTGTCACTTACTACCAAATATGGTAGTGAGAGGAAGCCCACGATGACTAATTTGTTCCCATTGGAAACGACAAGCTGTAGTCCATCTTGGTTTAGTTACAAAATCTTTGATAATACTGTGCTACTTTTGACCAGAGCCTTGTGCCCTACTACTTCAAACGTCACTGGAACCTTCTGTCCCGAGGACCTACTGAACAATGTCATAAGCAGGACATAATTGATGACAATTAATGACATGACTGGCTACGTGATGAATTATCTTATTAATTCACACCATCAGCGTATACAGGGTTTTCATTAGCTGGCATCAGGTCGTTTCTAGGGACTTGGTTCTGGGTGCAAAGATGAGCTTGATTGTTTATGACATAATTATTGGTGTTAAATGTTAACCTTAAAGTGGATTAAAATAAAAATCCACAGTTGACTATAACATTACATACATATTATAAACAGTATATTATGTCAATGAGTCTTGATTGCTGTAACATTCTCCACAGTTTAAAACAGAAATGAAATATGTTTTTCTATGTGTTTCCACCTGGAATACAGAGGGAAGTGTAATTGAGGAGCTATACTCTGCCTGGCTGTCTTGAGAGTAAGAGACGTTTGATGGAGTGTTGCCAATCAGCCCGCTCTGCCACGGTTAGACAGATGTACAGTGCTAGCTGGATGGGGGTCTGGGATAGATGACATTCCTATTTGTCAGCCGGGACAGATTAACTGTGGCTGGCTGTTGTGTGTAATGATTATCATTTGGAGCACAACCAATACCGTGGTTGAGAATGGTGGAGAATTTGACCTAATATTGTGGTCCTTTGTAGATCAGTTGGTAGAGCATAGCTGTTGTAATGTCAGGGTAGTGGGTTTGAATCCTGGCACCACCCAAACACATCAAATGGATGCACGCATGACTTTGGACAAAAGCCCCTGCTAAAAGTAAATATGATTTATATTACATTACAGTTTCCTCCTCTTCTGGGCCCGTATTCACAGAGTCTCAGAGTAGGAGATCTGATCTGGGATCAGTTTTTGCCTTTTAGATAGTAATTATTCAAATTATTATTAGGTACAGGGGGATGTTTCTCTGGATGTTTTTTTAGGCTGGTCCTGACACAATTCCTTCACAAGGACAATGCATGACAAAAAGCATTGTAGGAATAGAATAGGAGATAAAAGTGCATGTCTCTTCAGGAACTAACCAACCCTATCAACAGGCAATCTACATGTATTTGCATACAAATGAAAGCCTGGTGCTAAACTGACATAGTTGGTAAGTTAAGACACTTTGTGTGTGTGTGTGTGTGTGTGTGTGTGTGTGTGCGTGCGTGCGCCTTTCACCACAGCATTCTTCTGTGTTCTCTGAATTACCAGATGAAAGAAAATGTAGCATCGTTCTGGATTCATACCTTATCTATATTCTATTTGAGTTACATGTTTTAAAACTAAAAGCTTATGTGTTGGTTTTGAGCAAGATACAAAGTTAGCTATTGTATCGGTGTGCATCCTAACATGTTACTATGGCAACTTGGTGTGTGTAGAGTATTGTGTGGTTTGTGTTAGCTTGTACGTTTCTGTTCAGAGTACTTTTCTGTGCATTATGTCTTCATCATACAAGGTAAGCTTTTAGCTGCTCCCGCAAGTCATCTAACAATAGTTTTAGTGATACAGAAACACCAATTAATTCTGACAGCTACACTCTACGCGTTACTTTGGACACTGAAGCTAAAACTATTTAACTTTGATCTTTACTTTTGGGGTTGAGATCAAACGTTTCATATGAAGCGACAGTACAGAATGTCACTTTTAATTTGAGGGTTTTTTCATACATACAAATTAAAAACAATTCATCTCAAATCCAAACTGCTAGAGTATAGAGCCAAATTAAAAGTTTTAGCTTCACCGTCCAAATAAATAGGTAGGGAGTGTACATGCTTTCATAAACGTCGATCACCAGTGTGTCATCCATCCGTACCTTACAGATCTTGTAGAGGGAGTCCTGTCCGTCTCCGTCCGTGTCTTTGAAGTAGTCGTGAGCGGGGAAGGTGCGGTGGATGTCTCTGGTGATCACTCCGTCCTGAGCAGAGTCCTGCAACACAAAACAAGGGCTGTGTAAGACATATGTGACTGTTTTACTCTATATACAAATTCAACTATAAATATGAAATGTGATTCTGTGTGAACACACCACTATACTGTGTACATAAAGGCACGTACGAACAAGATCATTTCCAACAGACTCTAAATAGCTATTCCAGTGTTTCAATACCTACAAGCAACACAACCTATAGTCAGAGAGAAATGTATAATTGGACATTTTATCAATACCCCATACAACTTCACTAAACATGCTGGCATTATTCAAATAGCTATAGTATGCCCAAGGAAACATATTCAGAGAAACAACGCCACCCAACATGTTTAAGTCAGTAGACTAGAGAGAGACAGAGAGAGAGAGAGAGAGAGACAGACAAAGCCCAGAAGGAGAAAGAAAATGATATTTTCTGGTTTTCAGAGCATATTCTGTGTGAGCGCATGGTGATGTCCCATTCCACTCAGCTGCTGCCTGGGCTTTCTAATCTGCAGCACAGCACTTCCTCCAGGATGACTGGCAGCCTGGCATTCTCACACTAACAACTGTGAGCTGCAGATAAAACAGGACCCGGCACCCTGACGGCTCTGACTGGTGTGTGTGTGTGTGTGTGTGTGTGTGTGTGTGTGTGTGAGAGAGAGAATGAGTGAGAGTGACAGCATGCGCGATAGAAAGTGAAAATACACTGTCGTTCTCATTTGGTCTCTTTCTAGTTCACGTGTATCACAGAAGAGGAACTGCCAGCCTTTGCGAGTTTGAGAGGCGCACGAGTAAAAACAAAATGCACCAAAGTAGATGACACTCAATTGTGTATAATGGGGTTAATTGTGTGCAATGGAGTCTGGCATGAGCATCAACACACAGGCTAACATGTCATTCAGCTCACATTAGGTGGAAGTTGACCTTGACTACAGGTCTACAGCCGAATAAAGGGGGGGGGAGGGGGAGAATGAGAGACAGAGAGAGATAAATAGATATACACTGAGTGTACAAAACATTAAGAACACCTGCTCTTTCCGTGACAGACTGACCAGGTGAATACAGGTGAAAGCTATGATCCCTTATTGATGTCACTTGTTAAATCCACTTCAATCAGTGTAGATGAAGGGGAGGAGACAGATTAAAGAAGGATTTAATTGAGACATGGATCGTGTATACAGTGGGACAAAAAAGTATTTAGTCAGCCACCAATTGTGCAAGTTCTCCCACTTAAAAAGATGAGAGGCCTGTAATTTTCATCATAGTATACCTATGATGAAAATTACAGGCCTCTCTCATATTTTTAAGTGGGAGACCTTGCACAATTGGTGGCTGACAATACTTTTTTGCCCCACTATATATGCCATTCAGAGGGTAAATGCCTTTGAACGGGGTATGGTAGTAGGTGCCAGGCGCACCAGTTTGTGTCAAGAACTGCAACGCTGCTGGCTTTTTCAAGCTCAACAATTTCCAGTGTGTATTAAGAATGGTCCCCCACCCAAAGGACATCCAGCCAACTTGACAACTTTGGGAAGCATTGGAGTCAACATGGGCTAGCATCCCTGTGGAACGCTTTCGACATCTTGTAGAGTCCATACCCTGATGAATTGAAGCTGTACTGAAGGAAAAGTTGGGGGGGCTTTATACAGCCGTATAAAGCTGTATTCTAAAACATTATATAACAGCTCATACATGTTTATAAAGCATTATACAGTACCGTCAGGTTTTAAGTAAAGTGTTGCTCAAATATCATACTGAAATAACAGATATGTGCAACAGCAGTGTCCATCTCATAGAGGACTGGGTTAGAACACACTACTATGACATAGGCCTTGTTTTGTTATGATTCTGTCCAGCTAATACTAATTAGATGTGCGTAGCTAGTAGCCAATAGCCTAAGAACAGCTTAGGGAGCAACGGATTCATTTAAGGCAGCAAACAACAGACCGTTGAAGGGTTTGACTGTGGCTGCTGCTGCCAGCTTGGCACATGACAACCTGTAATGCTTAACGAGATTGGAAACGAGGTGGTACGACACACAACGCATTACGGGTGGGTTGGAACTAACCGTTTTATATTCATCCATTACTAGAGCAAAAGCCATGGATGTTTCTTAGTGCAATGTGTCTTGGCATTTCTTGAGAATATGAAGATAAAAGTATAACAATACCATAGATACCAGCATGAACATGTACACACATACTCTCTGAACAGTCCCCCTTTCCACAACACTCTAACCAGTCTAATAATTAATAAAAAGCGCAGTACCATGGCAACATCAATCTGGGTCTGGAGGAATCTCGTTGACAGGGCCAGTTGTAAACAGTTTGATTAAATGAACGGCACGTCACTACTAATTTAAGGCGCCATTAGTCACCTAAAGCCAGTAAATAAGGCTAGGTCTCCTCTCTACTTCTTCAGATGAGCCAGTTCTCTGATACAATGTCCTTGGCGTCTCTGCTCCGTGCCACTGGCTTGTTGTCACACTGCACTCAAAGCAACAGAGATGAAAAGGGAGAGAAGGCAGAATGTATGAGCAAGGATTTGTGTGAAAGAAAATTACAGTGGGTTAAAAGGTAATAACCCAAGACATTACTTATAACAGGGGAGGTTAGCATGTCTTGGGGGGTATGATATTTGACACTCACCTTCTCACTCATCATTATTTGCGATTCATTCAGGATTATGTGCAATAATGGTAGCATCCACATTACTGTAGAAGTAATATGGGACAACGCATTAAAACTTATGACTACTATATTTATAAGAATCTTTAAAAAGGTGTCAATAATTTCAACCACTACCTTATTGAGAAGAATTGTTGTTCAACAAAATCTCTGAGCAATAAAATAATTTCCCCATTTATTTGAGCATACAATACAGCTCAGTATTTGAATGTTTTATTTTATACAGTCATTATTGCTCATCTTTAGCAAGGGTGTCAATTTCAGAACCCTCTAATCACTCTGATATCAATACAAATGTAATCTAATGAAAAACACACATTTCTATAGGCTATGCAATAGCGTGAGAAAAAGTGATGGGCTCTACTAAAAAGAGGAGAATTCCATCAGCGTACTATAGTAGGCTAGGCCTACTATATTTATTTCTCACCTTTCCTAATATTAAGCACATTGCTTATATTTACAACAGGACAATAGCCTACCTGGCTGGCATGAAATTAACCACGCAAAAAGTGTCTCCAATTTTAATTTAAGTGCATAGATTACATGTTTTCCCGCTGCCAGGTACACAATAATGGTCCATTCTAAATCAAAACAAATCTCACACATTTTATTTATTATATGTAAAGACAAGATTAAATCAAGAATAGTCTGATGGGTGACAATATTAGCCTTTTACTTAATGCAACCAAATACTAATTGAGTGCATGTAAACTTCTGACCCACTGGGAATGTGATCAAATAAATAAAAGCTGAAATAAATAATTCTCGATACTATTATTCTGACATTTCACATTCTTAAAATAAAGTGGTGCTACTAACTGACCTAAGACAGGGAATTTTTACTAGGATTAAATGTCAGGAATTGTGAAAAACTGAGTTTAAATGTATTTGGCTAAGGTGTATGTAAACTTCAGACTGTAACTGTATATTCTCACTTGTGAATGATGCCCAGCATAAGAAACAATGCCTTTTTTTGCGCCTTTTTCGAATCATAGTCCCATAGGCCTATATGTTTTAATAAGGTTAGTACCACAACTCATGTAGCCTAGCCCATAGGCCTATATGTTTTAATAAGGTTAGTATCACACCTCATGTAGCCTAGCCCATAGGCCTATATGTTTTAATAAGGTTAGTATCACACCTCATGTAGCCTAGCCCATAGGCCTATATGTTTTAAAAAGGTTAGTATCACACCTCATGTAGCCTAGCCCATAGGCCTATATGTTTTAATAAGGTTAGTATCACAACTCATGTAGCCTAGCCCATAGGCCTATATGTTTTAATAAGGTTAGTATCACACCTCATGTAGCCTAGCCCATAGGCCTATATGTTTTAATAAGGTTAGTATCACACCTCATGTAGCCTAGCCCATAGGCCTATATGTTTTAATAAGGTTAGTATCACACCTCATGTAGCCTAGCCCATAGGCCTATATGTTTTAATAAGGTTAGTATCACACCTCATGTAGCCTAGCCCTTAGGCCTATATGTTTTGATAAGGTTCGTATCACAACTAAAGTGGCTAAACTAACTTTTGATAATGGTGTTTTCCACTAATTGAATATTTGTGCTTATAGCTTATAATGTTAAGAAATAGTCTAATAGTTTATCAACATTTTAAACTAAATGTTCAGATCTGTTGTGTCAGCCACATTGCATCCCTCAAGTGTCCCAGACTATGTTTGGAATATGTATTTCTCACACAGAATAGGTTAACTTTTGTACTATGGGGGATAGTAGAATGACATAGGCTAGTGCTTTTGCTGTTTGTTAGGCCTACACATCTTGTTGGCTGACGAAAAGTAATTGTGGACCGTTCTTCCAATATCTTCAATATACAACTTGGAATTGGATAAGGATGTACGCAGTTTGGTTCCCCGATGCGTCTGTCTTCACTTGTAGCCTGTGAGAAAGACCTAATCACGGGCACAGCACTCAGGGAGAAGGTCGCAAAAGGCATGGATTTTTTTTAGGTGCATTACGGCCACACAAAGGGGATGCTGCTGTGAAATTCTAGGCATTATCAAGTGCTTGTCAAATTGTGAATGAGAGATTGATGTATTGTGTACAGCCTGCGCAAAAAAAAAAAAAAAGCAGAGCTCATGGCTTTCAAGCTACTTTTTCCCAAATCATCATTAGAGTTGAATCATGCAGCCTTACAACGTATTAAAAATCAAAATATATAGCCCAACGTTTGTAGAACTTAAGTCACATTAATCTCTCTAAATTAAGCATAAAGGAATACCTAGTTCTCAACACAGAATAGCCGTATGTACGCACTCCCTCAAATCGTTTGGAGAAAATATCCTTTCTATTTTATTCAGCTTAGTTCAATTGTATTCTTCATACTATAAAATAATGTCATGGAATTCTAAGCAAATCTTGTCCGCTAAATGAACTAGTGTATCCCAAAGCCATTTGGCATAGCCAGATCAGGACAACAGAGTATGCTATTCTGTTCTTCTGAAATACACTACATTTTCTTCAAATCATGCTTCTTTAGACCTGTCTAAAATAAATCATGTATTTATTGTGAAGGTGTAGGCTATATTACATGGATTTACTGTGAAGGTGTAGGCTATATTAAATGGATTTACTGTGAAGGTGTAGGCTATATTAAATTGATTTATTGTGAAGGTGTAGGCAGGGTAGCCTAGTGGTTAGAGAGTTGGACTAGTAACCAAAAGGTTGCAAGTTCAAATCCCCGAGCTGACAAGGTACAAATCTGTCGTTCTGCCCCTGAACAGGCAGTTAACCCAGGCCGTCATTGAAAATAAGAATTTGTTCTTAACTGACTAGTTAAATTAAAATAAAATTGTGTGACTGTTAATTCTCAGAGATCATATTACATGGATTCATTGTGAAGGTGTAGGCTATATTACATGGATTCATTGTGAAGGTGTAGGCTATATTACATGGATTTACTGTGAAGGTGTAGGCTATATTACATGGATTCATTGTGATGGTGTAGGCTATATTACATGGATTTACTGTGAAGGTGTAGGCTATATTACATGGATTCATTGTGATGGTGTAGGCTATATTACATGGATTCATTGTGATGGTGTAGGCTATATTACATGGATTCATTGTGAAGGTGTAGGCTATATTACATGGATTCATTGTGATGGTGTAGGCTATATTACATGGATTCATTGTGAAGGTGTAGGCTATATTACATGGATTCATTGTGATGGTGTAGGCTATATAACATGGATTCATTGTGATGGTGTAGGCTATATTACATGGATTCATTGTGAAGGTGTAGGCTATATTACATGGATTCATTGTGATGGTGTAGGCTATATTACATGGATTCATTGTGAAGGTGTAGGCTATATTACATGGATTCATTGTGATGGTGTAGGCTATATTACATGGATTCATTGTGATGGTGTAGGCTATATTACATGGATTCATTAGACGTTTTAAAATGTAGGTGTTCCAAAAGGTCTGCATCAGTGGCTTGTGTGGAAGACAGGAGATGCTACATGTGTTTGTTAATTAACAGTCAATGAGACCGACAGCTTGATAATCACAGGCTGAGGAAATGTGGTGACCGCCACAACCCTACTCCAGACCCACTACCATCATGCTACTGTACTGGATGGTGACAGTAGGAACATTATGTGGGCATGGGGTGATCTAGATTTACCAGGGTCTCAAAGACCATCCTCGACAATACAATCTTATCATAAAGAAACCATTCATGAATCTCTCTCTCTCCACACACACACACACCCTTCCACTCCCTCATCATAACATGTCATGGAAACATTGTCCCACCAGGTCAGAATCCTCATGAACCACAGCATGTTATGATACATAATATAATACATATGCAGGGATTCAACAAAACAACTGAAGCAGGATAAGGTCAGAGTGTAGTGTGTGTGTGTGTGTGTGTGGGGGGGGGGGGGGGGTAAAAACAGTGAAAGAAAAACAGAAAGAGAAACAATAAGGAGAGAGTTATTCTATGCAGCTTGGGGGCCTGTTGGCAGACAAGGCATTACTCTTCCCCGCGAGCAACACAGGCAGGTAACCCATTTAGCACCCCAAAATAAAGTGATGATTTTGCCAAGTCAAGCTAACACTCCCACACCCATCGCCTCATTCCCTAACAAGCTCACTCTGCAACCAGAGCTGGTGGTAACTAAGTCACTCCGGTGCAAACCTTGAATGCCGCTCACACCTCGGGCAAGATGCACCGGGGAATTGGGTAGTACACAGCCGGGTATACTGAGGTCAGCACCAGTAACTGGAGATGCTGATACTAATAGTGTTTGAAAAAGGTGTTATACACGAGATAAAGGCTGGAAATTATACTCAACTCAAACACCATTACACTGAATTAAATAAATACGAGTCAAATGCTGCCCCGAGGAGGGCTGGGTTGTGTGTTTGGAAAGAACAGTCATCTAAGCTGCAATCCAGGCACAGTCCCTAGTTAATAGTGCAATGGATCGGATCTTGCTCTGCCCCACTGTCTAGCCATCTCTCTCTCACTCCATTTGTCCTTCTCTCTCTTTCTGTGTGTAAGAAAATGGCTCTCATATGTGGCGGTGTCGTAAAGCCCATGGTTCCTGACAAATAGGCTCCATACATAAGCAGAGGGAATACAAATGGTCATTTAGTCACAAACATCTGTGAAGGAAGCATGCCTCAGTCAAACAAGCGAAGAAGAATCAGAGCGAGGGGGGGGTCAATATGCGATGCCGCATGTCCTCTCACTGTCATTCATTTTACAGGCATAATTACTAAGGCTAATTCAAAGCTAGTCTGACTTGGAGTTTTCTATACGGGTTGACGGATCGAGCCCAGCTGTTTGTGTTGGCCAAGGCCCAGTCAACAAGCTACTGCTGGACCCTGTCAGAAGAGAAAGACAAAACCGATGACCTTCAAGCCCATTGATCTGAGGTGGGCTCACCTCTGCGGCACACCAGTGGATCACTTAAAGCCCTGCTGGAAGGTTCCACACAGGCTGGTTGTGGATCTGTGTTGCTATGCTATCGTCTGGTCTAATCCATCTCTCTGGAAAACTGTTGCAGTTATTGCACGATTGTTCTATTCCTGCACTAGCACGTGTGTTTCCGCTAAGCAAAGGCTTGATGATTGGTTGACGAGGTGAATCAGGTGTTCTAGTGCTGGTATCAAACAAAAAGGTCCAACGGCTGTTGTCAAACTGTTGAATAGGTACTCCTCAGAGTAAATAGGAGATTATTTACTTGACCATGAACATACTTACATCAGGCCACAGGGGACCATCAAAGCCTTGGTCGAGCAGACCCTTAAACAAGGTTTATGTAATGAGGGTTTCAGACGCCCCTGCTGGGGTGCAGTGATGCTTCTCTAAACTTCTGAGCTGGGGCTGCGTGTGGACTGAGACGCAGACAGGAGAAGAAGCAGTCAGAGCCCATTAAGCCCAACCTGACAGCCAGTCCAATCAGTGTGGAGCGAGATCCCGGCTGACAAGTGATGCTAGCATCCTGTCGAGAGACTCAGAGATAGCCACAGTAAGCCAGACAGCTAGCTGCATTGTGCTTATGGAGACAGATCCCCTTACTCTGGGCTGATGTGGGTGCACTGCACATTAGACACAGCAAAAGTTGATCCAAAAGTTCCTGGGTAGCCAGCTGGGTATTAAGAAATATGTGCATCCAGTTATCAGAGAAGTTGCAATGAGCAAGTGTGACTAACTTGTCCTGCCTATTTGTGAACGCTTTGGAACGAAATGGCCTGACACACTGCTGATGGGTGCAGTTACATATGTCCCACTTAACACACAAAGCATGCTTCTAGAACTATTCAGAAAGTTCTCAGTACTGTTGTATCCTATGGTGTATCGAATAGAACATTGCCGGGAGTCTCTTGTAGCCTGGTCGAGGACGAGAGTATGACTGAGGCAGACAGATGGGCATGTCTTCACCCATCCTCACACCCGGCTGAGTGGAACAGCCCTGTCACCAGCAGACCACCCTGCTGCGGCATGACCCAGATCGCAGGGGGATGCCAAAGTGCTCATCACAACCACCCCCCCGATTGAGAGCGAGCGAAGTCGGTGTAGTGCACCACGCTGGATAGCAGCGCCTCAGATGAACAGGCAGCATGGTGTGTCAGAGAGCATCTCTGTCTGGGGACTAAACCTTGGCACGCCTCCAGGGAAAGTTCTCCTGGGTCAAAATCTGAAAGGAGTGGTTGGATTGGAAACCGCCATGGAAGTCATGAGGTACAGTCAAATGCATTACCATCACAATGAGTGGCACAGCCAGAAGTTAAAACGTTAATATCAAGTGTCTATGTTCTCCCATTCTCACTTATTTACTCCCGTCCCCTCAGTTCATCAACTGTCCCTTCAGGGGTTGTCTCTCAAAAAAAGGTGTGAAACAAAGGTGTCCCATTTTCTTTCCCCACTATAAAGGCTGGCAACGCTGATATCACACTGGGCAAAAACTTTCCACGTCATTTAAACAAGAACGATAAATGTGATGACGTTGAATGAACCAGAAAAAAGGATTGGATTTGCAAAAAGCCATCAACACAAGGGAATTGTTTTTTCCCCCACCAATCTCAACCCAATTAAACAAATATATATTTAACACTGAATTCAACCAAATGTACAGTACCATTCAAAGTTTGGACATACATACTACAATGTAGAAAATAGTAGAAATAAAATAAAAACCCTGGAATAAGTAGGTGTCCAAACGTTTGACTGGTAATGAGTAACTTAATGAGCTGGATTGCTTGTCTTTCCAATTAGTTATTTTTTGTTTGTGCACATTATATTACTTCTATGGAAATTCTCTAGTACTTGTGCTAAGTTTGTTAGCATTTTGGTAATAGATGCCCAATGGTCATTTTTGCACTTTTATGGCCCACTTGTGTACTAAGCCAGTAATACCGTAAATCTTGTTTTCATATATATATATATATATATATATAAATGAGAGAGAGAGAGAGAGAGAGAGAGAGAGAGAGAGAGAGAGAGAGACAGGTAAAGTGAGGTTACTATGAAGAATAACAAATATATTTTGATTTGTTTAACACTTTTTTGGTTACTACATGATTCCAAATGTGTTATTTCATAGTTTTGATGTCTCCACTATTATTCTACAATGTAGAAAATAGTCAAAATAAAATAAAGCGAGAGACGGGTAGAGAGAGAGACAGAGAGAGAGAGACAGGTAGAGAGAGAGAGACAAGTAGAGAGAGACAGACAGGTAGAGAGAGAGACAGGTAAGAGAGCGAGAGAGACAGGTAGAGAGACCTGTCTCTCTCTCTACCTGTCTCTCTCTCTACCTGTCTGTCTGTCTCTTTCTACCTGACTCTCTCTTTCTCTCTACCTGTCTCTTTCTACCTGTCTCTCTCTCTACCTGTCTCTCTCTCTCTCTACCCGTCTCTCTCTCTCTCTCTCTACCCGTCTCTCTCTCTCTACCCGTCTCTCTCTCTCTCTCTCTCTGTCAGTCTCTCTCTCTCTCTCGCAACCCGTCTCTCTCTCTCTACCCGTGTCTCTCTCTCTACCCGTGTCTCTCTCTCTACCCGTGTCTCTCTCTCTCTAACCGTCTCTCTCTCTACCCGTCTCGCTCTCTCTACCCGTCTTTCTCTCTCTACCCGTCTCTCTCTCTCTACCCGTGTCTCTCTCTCTCTCTCTACCCGTGTCTCTCTCTCTCTACCCGTCTCTCTCTCTCTCTCTCTCTCTCTACCCATCTCTCTCTCTCTCTACCCATCTCTCTCTCTCTCTCTCTACCCACCCGTCTCTCTCTCTACCCGTCTCTCTCGCTCTACCCGTCTCTCTCTCTCTCTCTACCCGTCTCTCTCTCTCTACCCGTCTCTCTCTCTCTACCCGTCTCTCTGTCTCTCTACCCGTCTCTCTCTCTCTCTACCCGTCTCTTTCTCTCGCTACCCGTCTCTTTCTCTCTCTACCCGTCTCTTTCTCTCTCTACCCATCGGGCCCTCATACCACCCTCATGGAGTCTGTTTCTGACCGTTTGAGCAGACACATGCACATTTGTGGCCTGCTGGAGGTCATTTTGCAGGGCTCTGGCAGTGCTCCTCCTGCTCCTCCTTGCTCCTCCTCCTACGGCCTCCTCCACGTCTCCTGATGTACTGGCCTGTCTCCTGGTAGCACCTCCATGCTCTGGACACTATGTTGACAGACACAGCTAATCTTCTTGCCACAGCTCGCATTGATGTGCCATCCTGGATGAGCTATACTACCTGAGCCCCTTGTGTGGGTTGTAGACTCCGTCTCATGCTACCAATAGAGTGAAAGCACCGCCAGTATTCAAAAGTGACCAAAACATCAGCCAGGAAGCATAGGAACTGAGAAGTGGTCTGTGGTCACCACCTGTAGAACCACTCCTTTATTGGGGGTGTCTTGCTAAATGCCTATAATTTCCACCTGTTGTCTATTCCATTTGCACAACAGCATGTGAAATTTATTGTCAATCAGTGTTGCTTCCTAGGTGGAGTTTGATTTCACAGACGTGTGATTGACTTGGAGTTACATTGTGTTGTTTAACTGTTCCCTTTATTTTTTGAGCAGTGTATATACAGACTATATACAGAAATATATATGTATATATATGACATTTGTAATGTCTTTATTGTTTTGAAACTTCTGTATGTGTAATGTTTACTGTTAATTTTTGTTTATTTCACTTTTGTATATTATCTACCTCACTTGCTTTGGCAATGTTAACACGTTTCCCATGCCAATAAAGCCCCTTGAATTGAATTGACAGAAAGAGAGACAGAGAGCGAGACCCAGACACACAGAGACAGAGAGACAGACGAGACAAAGAGCGAGAGACACAGAGACCCAAACACACAGAGACAGAGAGACAGACAGAGAGGCAGACACAGAGACAGAGAAGAGTAAAGTCAGGTGACTGACAGAAGGAATATTAGTGGGCCTATTTCTTCCTTGGGTAAAATCTAACACTCAAAGCAGCCCATAATTAAAATGGACAAACAGCTGCATTAGCATGATCACACAGTCCAACCTTAGAGGACCAACCAAATAAAAGGTGAGAGGGAGAGATGGAAGTGGGTGAGAGAAGGGGAAAGAGGGGAGAGTGGGAAGGAAAGGTGGGGTGGGGTGCCTTTTAAGCCTTGCCAGAGTAGAGACAGATTAATCTTGTTCATGAATTATGCATGTGTGGCGCTGTGTGTGATCGAGCTGAAGGCCTGTTATTAAGTGTGTCGTGGGGAGAAAACACAGTGCATCTACAGACCTCACAAGCAACCGTCTTGAACACAGTCATTTATAGCATTGAGAGAGAGAGGGTTTGCATTCTTTACTTCTTGGTACTCTGGGCAGTGCCTAAAGAGACAAACCAGACGGCAACACGTGACATCCCTCTTGGCCCACATGAATCTCTGTTTCATTTCTCCCCCAGGCCACCGAAATATATTCTGCTGATATTCAGACGATGGCATTCCGTTTTTAAAATCAGTGACATTTGTCCTATTGTCGTGGCCAGGAATTTTGGGTGATGTCCCTCGGGTGGGACAACATCTGGTCGTCTTGACAGATTGCAAACTCATCTGTCTCCGTGTTGACATTGATGGCCAATGAGTGGCAGTGCATTCAAATTAGTTTGAAACTGCAGGCCCATTCCAAGTCGAGTGCACTTGGCGCCGCTGACTCAGAGTGATGCATGGTGCTGGAGCAGGATTGGAATGTGGCCAGACTGGTGGTACGAGGCACCAGATAAAGTTTTTGTTACGTTACAGCCTTATTCTAAAACTGCAGAAAAAAGGTATAGAATCAATCCACACACACACTACCCCATAATGACAAAGAATTAAAATAAAATAAAAATTTAAACACAGCTTATTTACGTAAGTATTTAGACCCTTCGCAATGAGACACAAAATTGAGCTCAAGTGGATCCTGTTTCCATTGATCATCCTTGAGATGTTTCTACAACTTGAGTCCACCTGTCCTGTGGTAAATTCAATTGAGTGGACATGATCTGTCAATGGTGGGTTCTGTCTATATAATGTCCCACAGTTGACAGTGCATGTCCACTCAATTGAATTTACCACAGGACAGGTGGACTCAGAGCAAGAGCCATGTTCACTCTGACAGAGCTCCAGAGTTCCTCTGTGGAGATTGGAGAAACTTCCAGAAGGACAACCATCTTTGCAGCACTCCACCAATCAGACCTTTATGGTAGAGTGGCCAGACGGAAGCCACTCCTCAGTAAAAAGGCACATGACAGCCCGCTTGGAGTTTGCCAAAAGGCACCTAAAGAACTCTCAGACCATCAGGAACAACATTTTCTGGTCTGATTAAACCAAGATTGAACTCTTTGGCCTGAATTCCAAGTGTCACGTCTGGACGAAATCTGGCATCATCCCTACGGTGAAGCATGGTGGAGAGAGCATCACGCTGTGGGGATGTTTTTCACCCGGGAGGGACTGGGATTGAGGCAAAGATGAACGAAGCAAAGTACAGAGAGATCTTTGATGAAAACCTGCTCCAGAGCACTCAGGACCTCAGACTGGGGCAAAGGTTCCCCTTCCAACAGGACAACGACCCTGCCAGAGGCCAGACTTGAACATCACTGGAGAGAACTGAACATAGAGGTGCAGCGACGCTCCCCATCCAACCTGACAGGTTGAGGATCTGTAGAGAGGAATGGGAGAAACTCCCCAGATACAGGTATGCCAAGCTTGTAGCGTCATACCCAAGAAGACTCCAGGCTGTAATCGCTGCCAACAGTGCTTTAGCAAGGTATGGAGTAAAGGCTCTGAATACTTGCGTAAATGTGGACCCGACCCTGACAAGAGGGGAAAGTTTGTATTTTGGACCCGGACCCGCTCAGGACCCGGGTCGAGTCTCGGATAGACCTCTAGTTTGTATCATTGTGGTAGAAAGAGCAACTTGAGTCAGAGCAGATTAAAGACCAGGATTGCGCATTACGTCCAAACAAACTCTCATCACCGTCTTTCCTGCTGAACCCTTCATAAGAGACAGGCTGCAGACCCTCTGCGGTACATCTGTATGAATGTTCAAGATAGGACAACATATTAAATGGCCGTAACACTCTCCACTCCATTGTATCTTTCTTGGAGTTATATTTACTGTGTATAGCAGACAATCATCCTCCAAATAAACGCTTCCATGAATGAATAACAACCCAGCTATTTCTGAGCGGCACAAATACGCATGTTAATTGCGCCCTATTTTTAAACTTCAAATAAACTCTCAAAAACCTCTTTCCTTGCAGAGTGCGGTTCAGAGTTGCCATAGCTACCCTTCAGTCTTGGGCTTCTGTAAGGAAGCGCTGGAGACCATGCTGAAACGTCGCTGGAGACAGAATGCTGAACCATCAATTCTCCATATTACACATACAGTGCCTTGCGAAAGTATTCGGCCCCCTTGAACTTTGCGACCTTTTGCCACATTTCAGGCTTCAAACATAAAGATATAAAACTGTATTTTTTTGTGAAGAATCAACAACAAGTGGGACACAATCATGAAGTGGAACGACATTTATTGGATATTTCAAACTTTTTTAACAAATCAAAAACTGAAAAATTGGGCGTGCAAAATTATTCAGCCCCTTTACTTTCAGTGCAGCAAACTCTCTCCAGAAGTTCAGTGAGGATCTCTGAATGATCCAATGTTGACCTAAATGACTAATGATGATAAATACAATCCACCTGTGTGTAATCAAGTCTCCGTATAAATGCACCTGCACTGTGATAGTCTCAGAGGTCCGTTAAAAGCGCAGAGAGCATCATGAAGAACAAGGAACACACCAGGCAGGTCCGAGATACTGTTCTGAAGAAGTTTAAAGCCGGATTTGGATACAAAAATATTTCCCAAGCTTTAATCATCCCAAGGAGCACTGTGCAAGCGATAATATTGAAATGGAAGGAGTATCAGACCACTGCAAATCTACCAAGACCTGGCCGTCCCTCTAAACTTTCAGCTCATACAAGGAGAAGACTGATCAGAGATGGAGCCAAGAGGCCCATGATCACTCTGGATGAACTGCAGAGATCTACAGCTGAGGTGGGAGACTATGTCCATAGGACAACAATCAGTCGTATATTGCACAAATCTGGCCTTTATGGAAGAGTGGCAGGAAGAAAACCATTTCTTAAAGATATCCATAAAAAGTGTTGTTTAAAGTTTGCCACAAGCCACCTGGGACACCAAACATGTGGAAGAAGGTGCTCTGGTCAGATGAAACCAAAATTGAACTTTTTGGCAACAATGCAAAACGTTATGTTTGGCGTAAAAGCAACACAGCTGAACACACCATCCCCACTGTCAAACATGGTGGTGGCAGCATCATGGTTTGGGCCTGCTTTTCTTCAGCAGGGACAGGGAAGATGGTTAAAATTGATGAGAAGATGGATGGAGCCAAATACAGGACCATTCTGGAAGAAAACCTGATGGAGTCTGCAAAAGACCTGAGACTGGAAAGGCGATTTGTCTTCCAACAAGACAATGATCCAAAACATAAAGCAAAATCTACAATGGAATGGTTCAAAAATAAACATATCCAGGTGTTAGAATGGCCAAGTCAAAGTCCAGACCTGAATCCAATCGAGAATCTGTGGAAAGAACTGAAAACTGCTGTTCACAAATGCTCTCCATCCAACCTCACTGAGCTCGAGCTGTTTTGCAAGGAGGAATGGGAAAAAATGTCAGTCTCTCGATGTGCAAAACTGATAGAGACATACCCCAAGCGACTTACAGCTGTAATCGCAGCAAAAGGTGGCGCTACAAAGTATTAACTTAAGGGGGCTGAATAATTTTGCACGCCCAATTTTTCAGTTTTTGATTTGTTAAAAAAGTTTGAAATATCCAATAAATGTCGTTCCACTTCATGATTGTGTCCCACTTGTTGTTGATTCTTCACAAAAAAATACAGTTTTATATCTTTATGTTTGAAGCCTGAAATGTGGCAAAAGGTCGCAAAGTTCAAGGGGGCCGAATACTTTCGCAAGGCACTGTATACAGTAGGTATGCACATGTGCACACACACACACACACACGGCAGCCTTTAGTATAATTGTAGAGATAAAAGTGGAGATCACCCTCTGCTACCTCTCCTCCTTTCTCTGTCACCTACTTTCTTTGCTGGGTGTCATTAGGTGTGAAATGAGTTCTTAAAATAAAATGTATAAAGTGTGTATTCAGAATGGCACCTTATTCCCTATGTAGTGCCTTAGACCAGGGACAATGGTCCAAACTAGTGCACTATATAGGGAATACGGTGCCATTAGGGATGCACCCACAGGCTCCATTTGACCCTTCATGGCACAGCCCCAGTTGTGACCAAACCAAAGCCTACACTGACTGCCGTCTGCAAAGAAAAAGGGGTTTTCGTGCTCAAACAACGAGAGTAGAGATGCAGCCTTGAATTATACAATTAGAAACGCATGCGAATTGTGCACACGTTAGGTAGGATCGCATGAACACACAATCACACGTATCTCCTTGTTTCAGGTACATGTGAGCACTAATCTTCATTCTTAAATGATGTGCTATGCTTAAACACCAAAGGACACAGACACAATTATACAGAATGCGTAGACACTCAGTGACTTGCCAAGCCTTATAAGATCTCTATACAACAAACCCCAGGCAGTGAAACCTACCAGAGGAAGATATTGGCGCAAGCACACACACACAGTGAAACCTACCAGCCAAGTCCAAAAGAGGAAGATACTGTAAGACAAACACAATCTGTGCAGCCAGTGCCTGCAGTCATTATTATTGACGTAACACACACACACACACACACGCTTGTGCATGTTCAGTTGCCCACACACAAACCCAGACAGACCATCCTATTATGTGCTCCAAGGCTGCAGTGAAAGTTCTCTCTTCACTAGAGACCAAAGTCTAGACAAACACGCTGTCGCTCTCCCCAGGGGAGGCGGTTACTGCACTCCTCCAAAGCAGCCACTTGTTGGCTGATTAAACGATGCTAAAAAACTCTGTCAACTCCTTAAGGAGGCGGCCACTGAATTTTCACTCTTCCTCCATCCCCTCTCTCGCTCCCTTTCTTTCGCTCCCTTGGGCCTTCATAACCTGTTTGTTCAGCCTCCTAATGACATTAGTTGGTTATTCCATGGCTGGGGGCTATTTCTGGCCCTGGGACACATGATCCCCCTTGGCTGGGCTTTTCACAGGAAAACAATGGCCAGAGTCAGATGACGCAAGGCTGGCTGGCTTCTGCTAGGGGAGAGCAGTGTGGGGCTGCAAATAGGGGGAAAACACTGCAGATAGGAAACAGTCACACACTCTTTGCCTACGAAAATATGGAAACGTGGGTCGTGTTCAATGAGTCATATACATTGTTTCTCATTTTTGATTGATGTACCTGTACATACTCAAAATACTGGATGCTACACATACAGTCCAGCACACACGATCCCAACTAGCACGATCCCAACTATTCAATACAATTCAATTCAAGGGGCTTTATTGGCATGGGAAACATGTGTTAACATTGCCAAAGCAAGTGAGGTAGATAATATACAACTACCACGATCCCAACCTAACTAATTCCAAAACATTCACGTGTTGATCATCCTCTCTTGGTATCCATGACAACGCAAAGATAATTTTATCTGAACAAATCAGACAGGGTCTTTGATAGATGTGCTCTGTAGCCCTCATCAAAACACCGCCATTCCAATGAAACTAATGACATTAACATAACCAATCACACCATTTGTTGTCCTTTCAACTAAATAAACAGCTACAAAAAAACTCCCAAGAAAACAGTTAAGCTTCTGTATAATAATAGAATACACACTATTTTTCTCTTATCTCCATCTCAGCAGCCTATATTACACTTCTCAATCGTTTCCCTCCCTCAAAATGCCCACCCCTCCCCCTCCTCTCCCCGTCCTCTCCCCCTCCCTCCCCCCTCCCTCCCTCCCTCCCCTCCTCCTCCCTCCCCTCCCTCCCCCCCCAGCAGAAGAGAACTTCTGGAGCTCATCTTCCTCCTTTTCAGCTGGTCTAACAGTGGACACCTGAGAGAGGAGAGGTAGACCACAATGATAAACAATCCCCCTGCTCCATTTCTAACCAGTGAACTCACTGTACCTTGTTTTGTGTGGAGAGGGGAAAAAGAGGGGGAGATGAGACTATTCTGGAGAGAGAAAAAACATGGCCGTGTACGCAACATCACACACACAAAACCCATCTCCGACTGATTCTGTATGTGTTGAAGCCGTTTTGTAGTGAGTATTATATTATGGGGGTGTGGCAAAAGGATAAAGCACGCACTCACAGCCAATTCTAGTCCCTGGTGGTGCTCTAATGCTAACCTGGACAGGACAGCTGTGTGAAAGCGTGTGTGTGTGTGTGTGTGTGTGTATGTGAGAATAAATAGAAAACACAGTTCTTTTCAAGCCAATCTGGGAGACAAAACAGCTAGGGAAAACATCCCCCATTCCCTATGTAAATACCACCGTCGTGACACTGGCCTTACTGACGACGCCTGAGGGCTGCTAATCAACGACATATTACCTAGTGCTGGTCGTATTATCATGTGAAACACTGCCCTGAGGGCCGCGGGCTGCTCGTCTGTCTTGTGGTATTTATAGGTTGTTAATTCATGATTTAATGTAATGTCATTTGTATTAAAAATCAAATAAAGTTTATTGGTCGCGTACACAGATTTGCAGATGTTATCGCAAGTGTGGCAACATTGTGTTCCTATCTCCTACAGTGCAGTAATAGTACCTAGTAATACACAGAATACTAAACAGTCAAATATCAGAACGCGCAAAAGAAGCCCTAAGGAGGCGTTAGTCTGTCCAGGCTTAGTCCACCTGAGGTTTAGCAGTAGGCTGGGTTGGAGTGAAGAACCAGAGGGAATGAAGGAGGGAGAGCGAAAACAAGAGCCTCTCCTATGTCACAATCTATCAATCAATCACTCAATGACCACCACTATACCTCACAAGGCAGTACACATGACCATAGCAACAAAGAATAAGAAATATGGAAATGCAACTACATTGTGTTTACAAATGCTGGATAGCCAATCTCTCTCTCCATAATTTTGTCTCCTATGTTTAGTCTCTCTCCATCGCTCTTTTGCTCTGCCTTTCTCTATTTTTCTAGACTAATGTTTTCTCAGTTTCTCTTTTTCTATGTGTCCATCTCTCTGAGGTTGGCCCCCGCCCTGTGGAGGTGTGGGGATGTGTGCGCGGACGGGGAGCTGAGTGCCTACAGTCAGGCTGGGCACAGGTGCCTGGCAGCTAGGGCTGATACTGAAGGAGGTTGGCATCTGCACTGATACACTGCCGGTGGGGCAGAGCTATATATAATACACACGCTAAATAATTACATATTCTCATCAGGCTAAAAATATCATTGTGTCCCTTATCACCAATAAGCAATTTGGAATCCCTCCCATTCTGGAGAGATACGAACATTACAGCCATATCTGTAACATTGCCGTTCTTCCCTTATCAAGAGCACAGTGTCTAAATAATAACATTGGCCTAAATGGGTTTTCATAAGGGAGGTAGCCACAGTAATACAGATGACATTGTGCTATAGGGGAGATATTCTCAAAGTGTGTCTTTTTTTTCGTACTGTGAGCCTACATTGTAAAAGACAACACAGAAAATGACAGATGATGCAACTGAGACCGAATTAACTATTTGCCAGAATCCACATTTTTTTATAATGGGAAGTTCCCTATACTTCTGGCACACATGCATCCACTACCATACATGCCATTTTTGTGTTGTTGTTTTCTACAAGCTATGTAGTACTCAGCAAAGAGGGCACTAGGAAAATTCCAACCCAGCAACCATAGAGGAGAACACTACCCACTGGGCACAACTTTGTTTCAACGTAATTTGTCAACATATTGTGACTTGGAATTACTGCGTAAAATACATTGGATTTGATAAAAGTAATTAACATAAATTGATGTTTTGAGGGTGACATTTCAACAACAGGATTATGTCATCATGGTAACCTATTTTCAACAGACAGAGCTTATTAAAATGTTAAAATATAAAACTATTTCAGATCTTCAACGTCATATCCACTATCAGAAAAACAACAGGCTGGGCAGCACCTCCTACTGGTGAATGTATACTGTACCTTTGGTCTCCCATCAGGGGTTAATAAGCTCAGCCCTGCTTAGCGTTCAGATTTCTCACCGACTATTACGATTGTGCTATCATGAGACTGATTTCTGAGAGATTTCCACTGAAGAGGTTGTCTTGTATTTGTATACTGTTTTGCCAGTAATTCTGAAAATAGCACACACAAGCCAAAAGTCGTCCCCGAAAATGATGGACTGTGTCACACGCAGCATGTGCCGATATGGGCACCACGTCATTGCTTTCCCTCTGCCTCTCTGCTGAGCCATTAGGCCCGCCCTGAAACCTCACTGGATGACGCTGGTAGGCCTCTTGCTAGCTGTCACACAAAGGTGAGGGGCTAAAGCTCATTGGCTAGAACTCAAATTGCTAGGGGGCTGGCCAACGTGGGGGAAATGTAGGGAAAATGGCACGGCACAGGGTCAAGAAAACAGTCGCTATCAAAACTAGGGATTTCATGGCTAATTGAGGTAAGACCGTAATTCTGCTGACACATTGACCCAGTACCAGTACCCCGTGTATATAGCCTCAATATTGTTATTTGATTTGTTAGTTTTTTTACTTGACTTTAGTTTATTTAGTAAATATTTCCTTAACTCTATTTCTTGAACTGCATTGTTGGTTAAGGGCTTGTAAGTAAGCTAATAACATTTGATTTGAGATGGAGACGTGAATAGAACATAAAATTATAAATGTATAGCCAAACTGGAATTAAAACCAGACAGTCCCTGCCACAGGTGAAACTATAAAAGCAGTAGAAACGGTTCATTTAAAATGTTGATATTTGGTTGCGTTGTCAACCAAACACAATTCAATATTTCTGTTGTAAGACAGCCCTAACTTCAGGCTATTCACCATCTTACAAACTAATGTAACAGTATTTATTCAACCTTAAAATGAGTAAGACATCCATGGCCACAGAGGTTAATATAAATATAAATCACTTATGTAAACCTAGAAAGCATGCATGTTGAAGATTGCAGGTCAGTGGAGATTTCACAATTGCTATATTAATCTGCCCAGATGTACTTTAAATGTAACTCCAATCCAGGTCATTTGGTTTCGCTATAAAAAATAAGCATAGTGATAACACATGAAGTTCCCCTATAAATTATTTGTTTCTGACATTGTATTCCCATTTTAACTTTGTTGTGCTGGTTTAAAAGTTCAGTGATGACAACTAAACCAAAAATCAGACATTGTTTTTCCATTGGAATTTGGTTGTGCTTTTAGATGGTTGAAAGCATAGTGAACACATTGGGATTTCAACAAACTTCTGGCTGTCTTTGAGTGGTTGAATATAGGTTGTAATCTCATTGATCAACATCTCTGTTTCATTCCATTTTCCCAGGAAAGGTTCAAACCCTCTTCCATCTGTTGACAGTGAGACACCGTGATAACAGTGATATTGCTTTGCATGGGACCCCTATTGAAAAGTCTCCCATCCACAGCACTTTACCTCTATAGTTTACTGTATGTGGTGGTTGGCTTTCACGCCAACACTACGCCCCTCAT
This sequence comes from Oncorhynchus mykiss, assembly GCF_013265735.2. NCBI lineage: Eukaryota > Metazoa > Chordata > Actinopteri > Salmoniformes > Salmonidae > Oncorhynchus > Oncorhynchus mykiss. The sequence goes on along the minus strand of NC_048565.1, from coordinate 14,410,834 downwards.
CTCTCTGATGTAACCCACACGGGCTTCCAGATGGTGCTAGCTGGCGAGGCGGGCATACGACCAGCCTAATAGTGGTGAGTGGGCAGCTATCAGCGCACGTTAGCGTCAACAGACCGCAGGCCAATCATCTGTCATCGCCAGTCTCACTCAGGAGTGGCAGGGAGGGATACCACACAGACAGGAGAATCCTCTGAGTTTGCCACTCCTTCAGAGATATCATAGTCCGTTGTTTGGCGTGTACGGAGAGGATCAAGGTGAAGCAGGGATGGTTGCAATTGTGGATAGGAGCAATTGTGTTTGAAATGGCAATCTTAAACATAGTGGTCTGGAGGTGTGATTACAGAGTCCAATCCCAAATACATTTTCCAATCCTACCCCTATGCACTTTACACATATCTGTAAAGATTGGAAAGGTCTAAGGAATATGGTAAAAGCACCAGTGTACCGTGAAGGACATTGGTATTCAGAGTCGGGGTCGCAGGGGAACTCCAGTTTGGTCAGCAACTAAAAAACATTGAGTACATATTATTGCATGGGGAAAATACAACTTAATTGAATAAATGTAAACTTTTCATTTGGTTATTTGTTTGTTTATGTAAAAATCAACATTTACGGATTTTAAAGTTGTGCCGTGCCATAAGATTTGGGGTGGGGTGCGGTCACGAGAAATTCTTGAGGTAAAAATAATGTCTCAGAAATTCAGCTGGAAATGGGGTCCCCGCTGAAAAAGTTTAAAAACCACTGGTTTAGGATAGTACGATGGAATTTCCACCAGACGGCTTTTACTTCTGGAATCCTCTCAGATCTACACAAGTGCCATGCGGTAGAGGAATGAGTCCTCTTATTTTCAAGTGGGCAGGGTGGTGGAGTTGACCCGGAAGTGGCTCCGACGTTACAGCCTTCACCTAAAGTGAACTGCTAGATACTCCTGCTGCTCCTTCATCACACAAGACACTCCTGCAAAGTTATGGGGTCGAGCACCTGTTTGGTTAAACACACGCCAAGCCTTTCAAAAGGAGGCAGAGGTGCTCCATGTAAAACACATGGGGTTGGGTATAGTGGTGGTGTGTTTGGGGGGGTGGGTGGTATGCAGAGTAGCCATTAAAGCTGTTCGGAAGGCATGGAAGAGGGTTGTGAATAGCTAATCTCCGCCTCTCTGAAGGGTCCAGGTGTTCCTCCTTGAGGAAGTGCACCAGCATCAGGAGCACCGGCGTTACATGGAAGGGCGAGGTGCAGCTACACTGATTAATATTAAAGGGAATTCATAATACAGTAGCATGGAGAGGATTGGGCCATAAATACTTTGCTCCTCTTGGTTTGGTCTTCATGCATATGGATAAAAGGTGTGAAGTAAGAACAAATGCTGAATGCTATATGCTGGGAAAGTGAGGGATGAGAAAGGGCAACGTATGGTTTAAGGGAACTCATTTGTGTTGACTAAACACAACAAACCTCAGCCGTGTAACACAGTAGTAAAGACTGAAAACATTGAGGGGCAGCATGTGTCGAAGAGATAACTGAGCAACATAAAGCATAGGTTGAGCTTATCACATTGGCCTTCCAGAAAAAAGGACGTTGATAACGTGACCTCCTAGTCTGTGGTTTAATGGCAGGAAGAAAAAGGGCTTAACAAAGGTGTGCTCTGTGCCGTAACAGCAGCCTAAAAATACCCTCTATGGAATAATAACCAGCATGCAACATCCACTCACAGCTCAGCCCGGCAGGTCAGCACCTTGCTAACTTAACATTAGAACGTGTGAGTGTACAGGTTCCTCCCGAACGCTATGTGCGAAGGCTGTATCAGCGGCTGGGCAACAGCCACCTACTGAGCGCCGTTGAGTCCAGAGCCAGAGGAGAGTGAGTGCCACCGAGCACGGAAGGCGATCAAGCGGCAGAGCACCCCAGAGACACCAGACGTTTTCCCCAGCCATTTTAGAGAAAGTCTTGTACAGCAGGGCTGTCAGAAAGAGAGGGAGCGCACGGCAGGGCTGACTGCCATTGGTAACAAACATACTGATAGTCATCTGAGAGCACGTCAAAATGTCTGCCAAGGCTCTCTGCATGCACAACACCAGTCCGGGGGACTGATTTGAAAGAAGACAAAAAGATTAAAGTGTTACTCAGTTTAGCCGCAGAAAAATATTTCCCTAAACCGTCTGAATAGGTTCAACACCCAGTTAATCAAAACATCCTCCGGAAGAGGAATAGTGTGAGCGTAAGCCACTTGACTGATTTAACAGTTGAATGTATACATTTCAACAGGGAAATTACTGCTGGCCCCAGCTTTCCTCAGTGAAATTAGACCCGGTGGCAGCAAGGCAATAATGAAGGTGCTGCCAAATAACGAGCGCCTCTCTATGGTCTGGGCGCTAGTGACACGGTGTACATTATCTACAATGTCAGGAAAGGGCAAAGTACCTGCATAGCCTCAGTCTGCATTGTCCATTAGAAAGGTACATTACGGTCAACCCCCTAAAGGGTACGGTGGTGTACACATGGTACACTCCGCTTAACCTCTGCATGCATCACAACAAAATAACCACAAAAGTAGAGTTTCAAATGAAGCTTCATTATCATGACTTTCTACCAACTCAGGAGAAGAGTACATTTTCACTTTGATATGTGGTTGTCATGTGGTTGTCTACCTTAAACTGGACTGCACTGACTAAGTCTCTCTGCGTAAGTGCACCCACTAAATAAGTTACATGTAAAGATGTAGAGAAGTGGTCGTTGTTCAGTCTATTCATGACCTCCCAAAGTCCAAAGACCTCTGTGACCAGACAAACATTTGATATGCTGAAGGGAAAAAGGTCACATTATGTTTCCTCTAACTGCACATATCTTACTTCCCTTCAGAGGCTGCAGGCAGAGTAACCTTTGGAAATCCAGCCACAGACAGAGTGCATGCCTTGCTGTGTGTGTTGTGCAGTGCAGTAAAACGCAGGCTAATCCTCGGTCTAGTGATGAACTCTGTAGCTATTCAAATCCAAGGTGAACAAACAACCCTACATACCATATATATATATATATACATACACACACACAGCTACGGCATTAGCATACTAAATGTCAGTTCATTTTTCACTTAAGTTATTTATCTTATGCATATAATCCTAGAAACTAGCCAAGTGAATCACCCTTTCAAATCATTGCCTGCTTTTTAATAATTGTCTTAAGTATAGTACAACTCAGCACCAGTAAAATGCTAGAGACATGAACAACTCAAGGCAGTGTTCAAAGGCAACATTACTAGATTTTTATTTTTCATCAGTTATAATGGATTGGCAGCAACAGCAAAACCATAGCCTTTGACAAAATCTCAGAAATAAAAAAAATAGATGTAATGTGTAATTTCTTGATTTGTCGTCTAATCCAAAACATGTCACGTCATATAAAGCAGCCTAGTTGGTATGAGTCGTCACTGGGCGAGATTTTGTCATACAATTTTTTTAATGTTTTTTGTTGTTGCCTGAACACAAAACAGACACTATACTATTAAAACAAAGTAGCATATCAATTTTGAATAAAAATAAATAAATAAATAAAGACGTTGTACTGTATTAAATCACATCTGTAAGATACAACACCCTAACAAATGCACTTGAAGTCAGTTGTTTTTGAACATTTTTGCATTTTCATCACTTCAGAAAGAAATTGGAAACTAGTTTGGTCATTATAATAGACATGTGGAAAAGTGAACATTTAGTGGCACATGGGTATAAAAGAAACCTGTGTTACTGAATCAGTACACAGTTCATTCAACTACTGGCAGAGAAATTACCTGTAAAAAAAAAGGATGGAGACTAAATGGAAGCGAAGCCACAAATGAACTAAGAAGAAACTAAATTAATTGGGTAACACTTACTGCAGTGTCAATTTAAATTGTATAAAGGTTAGGTAATTACACTACCTAGTAACCACAGACTGTTTTCTGAAAACAAATAATGAGTCAAAGTGGTATATTCTCAATAACTTGTTTGTTAGAATGAAACTACATTCCACTAGCGTTACTGTGGAAAGTGTAACCAATTAAAATCTCATGAAACCACCAGTACAATATTTACTATAAAGCAAAATCCAGAGAGAAAGTAGCTTGTCAACAATATTGATTTACCATTTATAAAAGATGGCACATTGTTTGAGAAGTGAGAAATATTTTTTCTCTCCATGTGTGTGACTTGCTTTAGTGTGCAAACAGAAATAACTATCTGTGGGTAATTCTAGAGAGAATCAGTCTAGAGAGAATCAGGTGTGATGGTAGGTTTCTGAAGAGAGAAATGGAAAATAAACATAATAATGAGGCAGTGTGGGTGGGTATGTAGTGTGTGAGAGACCAGGTGAAAGCTATGATCCCTTATTGATGTCACCTGTTAAATCCACTTCAGTCAGTGTAGATGAAGGGGAGGAGACAGGATAAATTAGATTTTTTTAAGCCTCGAGACAACAGGGGTTGAGGGTGAAAGGTCAAGACAAAAGTTTAAGTGCCTTTGAAGGGGGTATGGTAGTAGGTGCCAGACGCACCGGTTTGTGTCAAGAACTGCAACGCTGCTGGGTTCATCACATTGAACATTTTCCTGTGTGTATCAAGAATGGTCCACCACCCAAAGGACATCCAGCCAACTTGACAACTGTGAGAAGCATTGGAGTCAACATGGGCCAGCATCCCTGTGGAACGCTTTCAACACCTTGTAGAGTCCACACCCCGATGAATTGAGGCTGTTCTGGCGGCAAAAGGGGGTGCAACTCAATATTAGTAAGGTGTCCCTTATGTTTTGTACACTCTGTACGCTCACATACGCGCGCATATTGACGCCAAAACACACTTTCACAGACACTGCTGCTACTTGATTTATTATATATCCTGATTGCCAAGTCACCTTTCACCCTACTGACATGTACATATAACCTCAACTACCCCATTCCCCTGCACAATGACTCGGTACCAGTATATGTTATTGTTATTTTATTGTGTTACTATTTCCTTTTCACTTCTTAACTCTGCATTGTTGGGAAAGGGCTCGAAGTATTTCACAGTAAAGTCTATACCTTGTATTTGGTGCATGTGACAAATAAAAGTTCATTTGATTTGAAAAGGTGTTGAAACAAGATGGTACCATTGTATGGTACTACTGCAAATACAAGCTTGATGGATTTTGGGTCAAGTCAAAAGGAAGGTCACGTTACAAAATGCAATGTCACACAGCCAGTGTAAAAAATAAATACAAATAAGTGCAGTGTATCCTTGTAACCATATAGAAGAACAGAATGTACATCTTTGTGATCTATTTTCCAAAATATATATATATATATATATCTTTAGGCACATATACAGAACCATCTGTAAAGCAAAAAGAGGAATGAATACACAGGTTAAGCAGCATAATGTTGAACATAAACAGTCACGATATAGAGAGTTTAAGTTGGCTGTGCTGCTTGTTTTTCCACACAGGTCTACCTACACATGGCCTACAACCATAAGAATCTCATCTCACAATAGTCTTGGGTATTACTGAAAATGTGCCCCTGTATGGATATTTCAACATTATCTGTTAAAATAAAATGCAGAATTCTGAGAATGTACGAGAAAAGCTTGGAATGACTACACCTGTGCTGTATCAAACAGTAAAATACACAAGACCAGTCGTCATGATGCATTTACTGCACCTAAAAAGGAACAGGCTCTGCACTTAAAAAAGGTAAATAAAACTTAGCATGGAAAAGGTAAGGGGACAGAGTCATACATATGAAGCTGATGCTGAAGTGGAGACGATCTCTGATGAGCAGCCAAAGATAAAGAGGGTAGTGTTCACTAGTGGACATGACCAATCACTCATCTAAACAGCTACTGGATCTGAGGCATTGACAAAGTATTTTGTTTTTTTTTTTACTAAAAAGTTCCACGCCAAAATATATAAATATCTACTAAAACTAAACCAGCTTTGTGTTTTTTTTGTAGTTTGCTTAACTCGTGAAATTGACTCCCACGTCTCTCTGTTTAGGGCTGCCCGAAAGTCTTTTAAAACACACGTTGAACAATGTTGTGTTTGCTAACAAACCTTCTGCAAACTCTGCTAAACTTTTTCATGACAGGTCAAGGCAACGAACGATCTGTTGTTATGTACATCAGTGTGGTGGGCGCCACCATTGCCAAGGAGCATGTATATACAGTAAGTGAATAGTCAGCCATTTGCACGCACATGTGAACTCCTAAAGGGAGTGTATGCAAATGAGGATTACGTGTTGATGTCTGTACTAATTCAGCCTTCGCGTGCCTACTAAGAACACAGGCCTATAGTAGCAGTCCAATATTGGCATTCAAATTCAATACATTTTAGTCCACAAAACAGTGAAATCAGAGACAGTAAAATCATGAGGTCACCATCAATGTTTGAGGAAAGTGTTTTGTCCTAACTTTGTCCTTTACTTAACCTGACTGACGAGAAACAAACAAATGTAAACGTCAAAGCCTGAGGTAACCATGGTAACCATGGTGGAATGATGTTGTACATAAGGCTGTACATACAGTACATGTACAGCATATGGATTACTGATATTGGAGTTAATTTGATTCGTTCTGACATTTCTTGTTTTTTTGGTTTTGTTTGTACTTGTTTGATATTTTACTGCACCGTTAGGAGCTAGTAACATGCATTTAACTGCACCTGCTATACCACTTGCTAAACTGTGTAAGCGACCAATAAACTTTGATTTGATTTACCAGCTATACCCCACTTCGCAGGTCTAAAGTCAAAATGTAGTGCCAATCTCTCATCCACTTAGTTCAGAAACTAAACCTTTACAAAAATCTAGCTTCTCTCAGCAATCACATTTTTGCCCATAAATCATGACTTGGCATGAATACAGCAAAGTCATTGGTATTCTTCAAACAAACCGTCAGAGCCTAAAGTATTTTTCTTTGGGACAGCCCTGTCAATTGAAAAGTCAGCAGCTTTGTAAAGATGTAACCTTGTGTAACCAAATGTGTGGCTTCTTTAACAATAGCCTGCAACTCCTCAGATGGAGCAGGACTTTGGCCTCTTCCTGGGTTTGGGTTCTCCAAAGTCCCTGTCGTCGGCTGCACAGTGGCTGAAGGAGCAGAGTGTCTGCGAGAGGCGGCGCATGCCCAGGCGGAACACACTGTTGGACAGGCTGTAGATGACGCAGTTGCAGAAGCTGTTGCTGATGGCCAGCCAGGTGGTTACAAAGGACAGGGCGGGGTTGTCCAACACGTGTGAGCTCTCCAAAAGGAAATAGATTATGTAGGGCAGCCAGAGTATGTAGAAGACGCTGGTGATGCGGAAGAGCACCATGGCGTAGCGCCGGTCAGGCCCGTGACCCGTGTGGTGCCCCCCGCCGCTACCACTGCCACCACCCTCCCCGGCCTCCATCTCCTGGCTGGGGAAGCGTGCCCGCCTCTCACTGATCTCCCGGTTGTGCTGCTGGCAGATGCGGAAGATGTGAAAGTAGGTGAAGCAGACAACCAGAGCAGCGGGCGCGTATAGCAGGCACACCACAAAGCCTGTGAAGAGCGCCGAGGTGGGCCAGGAGTGGGCGCACCACTCAAAGATGTCTCCGTGGTAGCCCGGCTTGCCCCAGCCAAAGAAGGAGGGCAGGAACATCAGGCAGGAGTAGACCCATATGAGAGCGATGCAGCCACGGAGCCGGCACGGCGTCACCAGCTGGTTGTAGGACAGGGGTTTGGTGATGGCCAGGTAACGGTCCACGCTGATGCAGGCCAAGCAGGCCATGGAGACACTCTTGAGTACCGAGATGACGTAGCTGAAGACCTGGCAGGTGATGGGCTCCTGGACGCCGGCCGGGTAGTGCAGCAGGGACAGGGTGGGCACCAGGCAGCTGAGGCCCACCAGCAGATCAGCATAGGCCATGGTCTGGATGAAATAGCTGGTAGTGTAGTGGTGCAGCAGCGGGGCGCAGTGGAACACGAAGATCACCGTCAGGTTTCCAGCGATGATGAGCACTGTCAGTAGCACGATGACGGCAGTCTCCAAGACGCAGGCCTCCAGGCCCTCATTCTGGCCCCAGCCAAGGGGGCAAGAGTGGTTGGGATCCGGGCCCACAAGGCTGCTGTTGGCAGTGGGTACCAGGTCTGTTGTCAGCGCTGACTGATTCATTGTTGTGGGCGCGGTCCTGGTGGGTCAGGTTTGTGCTGTGCCACCTGCGATGCAGATGGTCTGTAACTGGAGACCAGTCCGCCCCTGCTGTCTGTCTGTAGCCTCCCACAGCAAACAGAGCTTTATCCTCGCTCTCTTTCACTTTTGCTCTCACATAGTTGGGTCTCAATCAAATGAACACTGACTGACGAAAATCAATACAGCCCACAGGAAAACAAGAGTACCAGCTTGGCTCTCCTTTTCTGATCAGTCATGCTTAGAGCCAGTGGGGTTATTGTTGAAGAAAGAAAAATATATATTGCCTCCACAAACAGAAAAAGGTCGGCCAATGTTACACCAAGCATCTATCCCGGCGGCAGGGATCCCCACTGCGGTTCCTGACAGTCCCTGGCCACATCTCCTGCCTCTGGGCGGCTAGGGGATGAGGGCAGGGGCTGTCCTCACAAGGGCAAAAAGCGCAGGAGGTGCAGGGTAGTTGACATGTGGGAAAGAAGCATGCAGGCAGACACGGTGCAGATCCTACCGCTGATTAAATAAGACAAGGAGCATGTGACTCCTATCTTGAGATTATCGATAAGAGAAAAAAAGTGTTAAAACATTTACTGTTAGAACAAGAATGTCATTTAGGCTTTCAAATAGCTTGTTCAGCGTCAGAAAAAGAGCAGATGAGAAAATCCAGAAGTCATAGGAGTATTTACATCCACATTAGCCATTGTGTTTGGTTTTTACCTCCAATAAAGTCCCTTCTAAAGTCTGGAGTGCAGCAGTTAGTTTTCAGTCCTGTTGTATGCATCCTCTTATTTTGGAGTAGCGAGTCTTGACCCCATGTATGCTCAGCTATTGTCCGAATCAAAACACAGACACGCTAGAAAAACACTGGGCTCTCGGCGGGTGTTAATGTCACAGCTCTCGTTCCACAGAGCACTGGGGGAATTATGTTTACAATGCTCTCCAGTCAGAGAGAGGCTAAACGAGGCGCAGCAAAATCCGTATTCTGTTGTGTGTGCGCGCGCGCACGCTGGAGCCACAAATCAAGCTTTGATCTCTGAAATCCCAATCCACACACTTTTATGAAACTTTCGTCCTCAAGGTTGTGAGAGGCAAAAGCTGGTTGTAAAGAAGATTGAGGCAAAGAATTTTGGAGTTGCCAACAGTCTTACACACAATCCCAATCAATGGGTACTAGAGCGGGTAGAGGCCATCTGAGTGTCTCAGCTCCTCTGACTGTGTCACCTTAGAAATCCTCTTCAGGACGCACTCTGCGATGGGTGTGGGATCTGCATTCCACTTCTTTATCCCTTCAACTTGTTTTTGGTTCTGTTTTGCCAGTGACATTCCCCAAATAGCTACGGGTGAAAGCGCTTTACATCAGCCTCCCCTCGTTTCCACTATTGATAATATTACTTATACATGTCCATTCAAATGAGCTTTTTGTTTAGGGGAGGCGTGGCTTTCTGGCCTTTCGACTCTTTCTTCCACCCAATACGTCTGCACCTCGTAGCAAATACCCAGGCACAAAAAAAAGAGAAACCACTCCACCAGTACAGAGACAGTCCCAGTTTCAGTGCTGTCCTCTGTCTCTCTCTCCTCTCATTTCCCCAGTCGAAATGAGCTTACGACAAATAAATACCTGAACAGACAAAAATACAATTTCCTGGAGTGAAGTACAGAAGACAAAGCTAAAGCTACTGAAAATAAATAGGAACCTTTTGAAGAGCGGCGAGGAGAGGAGCTGTCCATCACCGCTGGTGCAGTGGGAAGGAGATACTGTGACTGGCTTACAGTTCCCGTTCCCTTCGCTCACGCTCTCCCTCTCCCTGTCTTCCGCACACTCCCTCTACCCTGCACACACACACACTCTCTCTGGCACTCACTCCCTCCCTCCCTGGCTTTCTCGTTCTCTCGGAACCATGCTCTGCCCCTCACTCTCATACACCCGCTCACTCTCTACCCCCTCCTTCTCATACAGTGTCTCTCTCTCTACCCACTCCCATTTAGGCTCCACCTGAGGTCCTCTCTCAACCCAGCCACAATCCTCAGTCTCTCTCTCTCACCATCTCTTTTTTCAGAGAGCTAAATTTGGACATGTTCCCTATTACGAAATGACTAAGCTAATCTCTGTCCATTTTCTATTAACTAGCCCCCTCCTCCCCATCTTGCTTCCCCTCTCCCCTTCTCTAGCCCCCTGTCCATTGCTCCGACCAATGACTATGCCCAGCCATGCCTGCCCCTTAGTTACAGTTGCCAGGTATTTCAGTTAGTTGGGATCATCCTTCACCGGCAGACAACAAAGTGTAACAAGCTGCGGCAAATTGGGGAGGCAGGAGGGCGGTTTCAGAGGTAAACCGTCTGTATACCATTACCGAGTTCAGGCTCAACTAACCTCTACAATACTAAAACACTAGGACAAACAACAAAGCTATGCTGTTAAAGCAACTTCCACAAGCTCTAGCTCTAGAACTGAACTCTTAAGTTCCCAACTAGAGAAGGGGCTATAAAAACAATGGTAGTGACCTCCTCCTCCCCCTTTTGATCCCAGCCACTATGGCTCTGTGTTGGGACAAGCAGACAGCCGATGTCCGGGCTCTTTGTCACCGCTGGCGTACAGTAGCTCACACTAACACTGGTTAACACTCAAGAGAGAGATGGAGGTACTAGGGCCTCAGAGTGGGGAGATCAGTGTCGAGCTGCTCAATAAGAGTACAATAATTGAAGCAGAACAACAACAAAAAACTGCTACGGCACACAAGACAAAAAGCCAAGGTCAACCTAGTGCTGACGCTTCACAACATGCGTTATGAGAAAAGGAGATTTGAATGATTAATTACCATACGCTAGAGCCAGAGAACAAAATCAGGTTGCATAGAATTTAAGGTTAAATGTCAAGAGAGTTATACAGTTAAACCCAGAGTACTAAGGTCACTCCAACAAATAAATAGTGTTGTAAAAATATACAAAAGGAAGTACAATAACTTAGGTAACTGAAAAAAATTACATTGTATCCACTACAAAAAAAAATACTGTAAACATTGTAGCTATATAGATTCATCATCATCATCTCCTCCTCTAGGGAGAAGTGTGGTATACAACCTATTTCTCCATCAAGCTCCTAGCCTATTATGTGAGGGAAAGCTCACTGGATTCCCAGTATTGCCCTTGGTTGGGCCTCAGCCTGTCCCGAGGACGGGCAGACCTTTTGTGATGAGGCCTTGAAACATCCCAGTTGAACAACATTTCTCAGACGAGAAACATCTGTTTTTCAGGTTAGTGATTCTTCATGAGGTGAAGACAAAGCATGGCGTGCACTGTTAATGGAGGCGACTGGACAGGGCTGCGTGAACGAACGGAGACGACAGGACAGGGCTGCGTGAACGAACGGAGGCGACTGGACGGGGCTGCGTGAACGAACGGAGGCGACTGGACGGGGCTGCGTGAACGAACGGAGGCGACTGGACGGGGCTGCGTGAACGAACGGAGGCGACTGGGCGGGGCTGCGTGAATGGAGGCGACTGGTTGGGGCTGCGTGAACGAACGGAGGTGACTGGTCGGGGCTGCGTGAACGAACGGAGGTGACTGGTTGGGGCTGCGCGAACGAACGGAGGCGACTGGTCGGGGCTGTGTGAACGGAGGCAACTGGTCGGGGCTGCGTGAACGGAGGCGACTGGTCGGGGTCTGTGTGAACGGAGGCGACTGGGTTTGGAGGGTGGGCTGTGCACCAGCAGTGCAGCTGAACTGTAGACACTGAGGGGAATATTGTGAGTGACAGACACCCACTGAGCTCAAGGGCACTTCTCCTGCAGAAAGGGATGGCAGCTTGGAAGCTGAATAGAGATAGGCTTGGACTGGAACAATGACAGAGAAGACAAGGCCGGAACCCAGAGGAATTCCAGAAATCAATGATGGAATTTAAAAAGGAATGAAAAGAGATAAACATAACCATATCACCTGCACAGGCTGAAGGAGTCTAATGCAAGAGACATGCAGCAATTCAGGATTGCCTCTAAATGGATAGTACCAAAATCCCATCTTAATTAAATTATCTTAACACTAATCTAGCAAGTAGTCTACTGACCAGGAAAGTAGCTAACTCAAGACCTGATTATTTACATAGCTTTTCAGGAGAAGCATTTTTCAGGGCAACCAATGGGAGTTTAGCTCTGTTTGCCACAACTTGGTTTGGAGGCTATGTCCATCAAAGCCAAGCCGGGTATCCAGGAGCATCACATTAGAAGGGTTTAAATCAGACATATAGACAACAGAATATGGGCACGGAAGAGCATCACAAGTAGAACGAACTCAATAAATCCAAGCATGTTTCCATGGCAGCTCATCCCAGTGTACAGCATTGTCTGTGGGTTAAAACGCGTGGGTGTCTGATTACTTCTAGCCCCACTCTCCACACTGCTGGTGCTACCTTTGATTGCAGACTCTTAACTAAATGCCACTGCAAAGCTAGCTGGAGTGTGGGCAAAATATGACGGTACATAAAAATGTAGCTGAAGCACCTTGAGAAAAAGCAAAAAGATCCCTCAAAGATTTAATGGCATGCGTCATAAAGACCGAAATTTATTTCATTGCGGGCCTGAGTGGAAGAGACTGCATTAGCGGAATTCAAGTGAGAATTGAATGTAGCACAGCCTCTGAAGAGAACAATTTTACCCGTGAAACTGAGACCGTCTGTCTGGGCCAATGCTTGCTTGAGCCGTTTTTCACGTTTCATCCATGAACAGGCTCTTAAAAAATAAATAACAGTTTAGTGCATCACTGCAACTCTGAAAATACTATCTAAATTGTTTTATTTTTCTCATAGTATATTTGAGATATAAATTAGGCCTAGTAATCAAATAATTTAAATATTGATAATGATGTCAATTGAAGTGGTCAATTGTGAAATCCCTGCGAATCACAGAAAGGGAAAAAAAAAAAGATCTTCATTCAGGGAAAACTATATTTATTTCCACAGACGGTGACTTCCAATCTCAGAGACAGACCAACACCACAGCGTTTGAGACCTCCAATCTGAACCACCACCCAACTTTTCTCAATGGTATTGATTGATCCAGACAGAGGAACTAACGTGAAATGGCTCTTCTGAGGAGTCAACTCCAAATAGCTTTCAATCAGTTTTAAGCCATGGTTCAACAGCAGCACACCTTTGGTAGATCACACAGGGAGAGTAAAAGGTTGTGAAAATGTTAGTTTCACGCTTACTCTCAGCAAAGCGCTACACTGTGTGTGTGTGTGTGTGTGTGTGTGTGTGTGTGTGTGTGTGTGTGTAGTTCAATCCAGGAGTTACCAAGGAAACGCAAAACAAAACAAAAAAAATATTCCTGTGCTGAGAAGACACTTGTTTGAAATTACATTCATCCAAGGTCGGAATACTTCAGTCAAAAAGTGCATTTTTGCAGCGCAAAAGACATGATTTGTTTGTCTCTGTACCCAAGACACCGGAGTACCAGCTTCGATTAAGTCTCAATGATAACTTGGCCGATAAACATGCCTTAAACTGTTATACTGTCCTATCAGAAACATTCACTGAGATCCCCCCCTATAAAAATACTCCACGTATCACATACACAAAACGAGAGAACAGCCCTCTCTCTCTCCTCTCTGCATTACTACCCAGCCTTCTGTCGAAGTGCCATGTGCAATTATTCAAATACGTGTCACCGTCAGAAAGTCCAGGGAAATGTGCCCTGGTTTACGACATCAATACCCCCCATAACCAGCCACAACTCACTCACTTAGGCTTCAATCTGCATTAGAATCACCATCATCATCATCGAGTGGAGACAGGCCAATTCATAATGTGGGTATCATCGAGCCCTCGACACCACGTCCCCCTTCCCTCCCCCCAACACTACCCCCTGGGCTTTTATCTGGCTATTAATAGCACCAGCCAACCCCTATATCAACATCATTACATCCAATAAGGACGGGAGTCTACTCAAAGAATTACAATGAACGAGTGAGCGCTCACCAGGCGATTCTCTGTGTCACATAACCTGCCTTACGTAAACTAGTGTAACAATATATTTAGCAGCTCACATTTTCATCCTCTGTGGGAGGCAAGGCGGCTGGGGCAGATGGAGAGAGAGACAGAGAGAGACAGAAAGAGAACTGTGGCTCTGGGTTAAAGGCGTGTTGCAAGGGTAAATTTACACCCCCAGGCGAAAGACAACAGCCCAGTATAAATACAGTAGATGTGAAAAGAGGAGCCTGTTCTCTTTCATTCAGTCATTTCGCCTGAATCGCCTTCTTGGATTTTATATTTGATCTATTTTCTGTGCCACATGCGCAAGCAGTAACCTTTTGTTTATGGCTCCATTTTATCTCTCTCCCGCTCTCTATCTCCCTCTTCCAATCTCTCCATTTCAGGCAATTGATTACTGCGTTGTATTTCAAGCACTTTCTCCTCCTGGGGGGAATGCGTATTGTATTACACATAAAAGTGAGGACCTGTCGCCTAGTCAACCTCTTCACATGTCCTCATGAAAAAAACATCAATACATTAGTCACTTGGAATTAGCTAGGAGGTATTACATTCATGGCTGCTCCACCAAAATGGATTATTCGACATGATCTACCAGCGAGGCCAGTCGAGATGGAATTTGTTTGGACTGTGGGTGAGCCTAGGTTGGGGGCCAGCTATGGGCTGTCGGCCAGACTATAGAGGATGCTACACATTAGCTGTGGGGTTTTAGTGCCAGGGGACATGGGTCTGATAGGACTAGCCTCTGTCTGACACATGTTCTCCACAAGAGTGATGGACCAGTGACCTGTGCAGTAAAGAATGTCACAGTGACTGGGCTACTGCAACACCTACTGCACACTGAGGTCAGGATGCCAGAAATACACTTAACAGTAGTTACATGACTTATGTTCTATTATAAAGCTACATTTTCTGCTTGTGCACAGAGAGAATGAAAATTAAATATTAAGCTAAAGTTAAAATTTAAGAAATTCTAGTGTGGAGTTATTTTATTTTGAACATTTTCTTAAGTGTAGATGTGATGCTCTATATGGCGTTGTTAGACACCCTTCCCCATCCCATTGTCACACAAAATCTAAAACATATTTTGAGAGATTTCACCACAATGACTGTGTTAAATTATGCCAGAGTTAACAATAGTGCTTTTTACTGTGGAAAAATTCCTGCAATCACCCATTGTTGGCATGAGAACCAACATACCTCCAAGAGAAACATGAGAGAATAGGCTTCAACACCAACCCTGTTCTCTGTGGGATCAGACTGCACCACTGTCAAGTTCAACTGAAATGATCTTGATGAAGAGATGCTGCTGCTGTTTTTTAATGCCGTTTCGATGTCAATCATGTTATTGTAAAGCCAATGACATTTCCAAATTGTGTGGACAATTAAGTTTTCCAATTCTAAAACAGCAGGCTCTTTATGGAGCTAATTTAATGCCCAGTTGTGAGTCTCTCCAGAGGAACAACTGCAAGGAGACGATCCCTCTCAGCACTGCCTGGACTGCGCAAAAATGCAAATGCTTTCCGTTTGAGTTATATTAGGTTTTATTTTCATTATTTTCATTTTCATACTGGGTACGTGCATTTAGACACTGTCACATGACACCAAGTTGATGAGCGTGAAAACAGTTGTTGTTTTTTTACACCAAAGTCTTCAGGGATCGTCGCAATCTCTGCACTCGAAATTACAATTTGCATGATGGTTATACAGCACATATATTTGACTGGCTCTCGTATTCAGAAAAGGTACATTTCAGCAAAACTTCAATTTTTCATCACCCACACAACATTCAGCCATTTTGAGGATATTTCACAAACTCACCGAGCTTGAGTGAGTGGAGTTGAAATGTGAAACTTGTACATACAAATGCAGGTGGGAATCAATGATTGCGTGCGTTTGAGTGAGGTGTGACTGAGGTGCGTTTGAGTGAGGTGTGACTGAGGTGCGTTTGAGTGAGGTGCGACTGAGGTGCGTTTGAGTGAGGTGCGAGTGTGTGTGCGCGGTGTGCGTATGTCCTCTTTACTTTGGTGGTCTGTGTGTGTGTCACAAGTGTGTGTGTGTCAGTGAGTGTGTGTGTGTGTGTATTTCCCTCCTTCTTACCTTGGTGATGAGGATGCGATATTTCTCCAGCAGGGCCTGGTCACTCTGGCAGCCTGAGAGGAGCTGCCAGACCTCAGCTCTGAGGGCCTCGGGGACCCCAGGCTTCACCAGCGCAGTCAGGCCCTTAGGCCGCACAGACAAGTTCCCATGCCTGACACACAGGAGAGAGATAAGAAACTACTCGACATACAACAGCCAAACTCATCAGGCTAAGGCCATCTACAGTACAGGCATGGATATTCATGATTAATGTTACTCTCCTGAAGCTGATGTTTATTAGGGTTAGAATGGAGGATGTTTATTACAATAATGTCATTATAGTGACCATATAAAAGTAATGCTAACAATTTCATTATTCTCCTCGTGTAGTGGAGGAACAATGAGGTACTTCAGACAAATACATTGAATATGTTTCCTTATTCAATGACTGAAGCTGGTATTTACTGAACGGTGGTTATCATGACCGCCACACTTACCATCTGTTGAGGATTGCACCCCAGGACTCTAAGATCTTCTCAGGGCAATCCTTGGACACATCACCGGTCCCACTGGAGATCTCACTGTCGCTATCTGCAGGAGACAAGACAAGGCCCACTGGGAGGTGAGATAAGACTAAGATTTTAGCCTATTATGGGATCCCAGTGTGAATTGCATATGGATCACTGGGAGCAAGCATGTATTGCATTATGAGCAGCATGACCATTATTAAAAATATATATTCTTTAGGAGTTTTCACACTTTCTTCAGACATTAAGGACATTAAATCTGGTTTCTCATTGCCAGAGTCTTTAGGGGCCTTTTGGGAAAATCCAAGTGGGCTGTCATGTGCCTTTTACTGAGGAGTGGCTTCCGTCTGGCCACGCTACCATAAAGGTTTGATTGCGCTGCAGAGATGGTTGTCTTTCTGGAAGGTTCTCCCATCTCCACAGAGGAACTCTGGAGCTCTGTCAGAGTGACCATCAGGTTCTTGGTCACCTTCTTGACCAAGGCCCTTCTCCCCCGATTGCTCAGTTTACCCAGGCGGCCAGCTCTAGGAAGAGTCTTGGTGGTTTCGAATTTCATCCATTTAAGAATGATGGAGGCCACTGTGTTCTTGGGGACCTTCAAAGCTGCAGAAATGTTTTGGTACCCTTCCCCAGATCTGTGCCTCGACACAATCCTGTCTCGGGGCAATTCCTTCGACCTCATGGCTTGGTTTTTGCTATGACATGGTCAACTGTGGGACCTTATATAGAGAGGTGTGTGCCTTTCCAAATCCTGTCCAATCAATTGAATTTACCACAGGTGGATTCCAATCAAGTTGTAGAAACATCAAAGATGATCAATAGAAACAGGATGCACCTGAGCTCAATTTCGAGTCTCATAGCAAAAGGTGTGAACACCTGTAAATAAGGTATGTTTTATTATTTGTAAGACCTTTGGAGAAGAAAGAAAAAAAATTGTTTTAGCTTTGAAATTATGGGGTATTGTGTGTAGATTGCTGAGGATTTTTTTATAAGCAGAGAGTTTGAGCTGTGGTACCACCCATTCAATAGGGTAATGAGAGTGCATGCACTTGAATGTTTGCTGTGTGAATGCATTGAAATGTGTGCATACACACACACACACAAAATATTTTTAATTTTATACACCAAAAATATAAATTACAGTGGGCTGACAACACAAGAGAAAATGTTGACATTCCAGGTCCACATTGCTGCGCATTACAATTTACCAAAACAAGAAAAGGCATGTGCACTTGCGACTTGGGAGAAAAGTGCAGGCAGGCAGAAGCATCCTCACACAGTGGGAAAGCATTCAGTCCTGTCTACAGCTGACCTCCAGCTAGAAAGCCCTGAAAGGCTTTCTTTTCACGCCGCCTCCACTGACAGCTGGAATGCAGTGGAGCCTTTAGAAAT
Source organism: Oncorhynchus mykiss (assembly GCF_013265735.2). Classification (NCBI taxonomy): domain Eukaryota; kingdom Metazoa; phylum Chordata; class Actinopteri; order Salmoniformes; family Salmonidae; genus Oncorhynchus; species Oncorhynchus mykiss. The sequence goes on along the minus strand of NC_048565.1, from coordinate 14,392,712 downwards.
GCCTGTGAATGTACTGTGAATGGCTTCTCCTCCCTGGCAAGGCTTTTTGAAAACAGTGCCGGCCTTGGAGACTGCCTCTCTACCTCCAAGGAGGTGACAACAAAACACAGGTGTGGGTGGACTTTTCACTCCAAAAGGACTACTATTATTTCTACAGTTCGAATGGTAGCACTCGGTACAGCAGAATCTTTACATTTAGTAATTTAGCAGATGCCCTTCTCCAGAGTGACTCCAGAGAGATTTTTCCCCTGGTCGGCTTGGGGCTTCGAACCAGCGATCCTTCAGTTACTGGCCCAACGCTCTTATCCGCTATGCTGCCTACACCAGAACCATTCGGATTCCGTTTAGATCCGCAAGCTGTAATCGACTAACGATACGCTGTAAATGTACTTACTGTACTTAAGTCTCCCTGATCAACAAGGCTTGCTAACAAAAAAAAAGTTGTACAAAGAGCATTCCACCCTCTTGCTATCAAGAACCCATCGAGTAAGAATCAGCATGTGTGGTCACGGAAAAGTGCCGTGTCGGAAGAGCTGTGCTTGTGGGAATCGAGAAAAGCCACCACTGTTTACAGTGTTGGATCATTGCAATGCGCGTTTGGGACACCTTTGGAGTCCAAATGGTGATGTTTTTCCATTGTTTTGCCCTCATTCCAAAAAGGCCCAGTCACCCATATTTATCGTTAAAAAAAGATATGCGTTCTATCTTAAAACGTGTATTGCCCACAAGCGTACGCCTTCTTGGGGTAAAAGGTGTTTGATGTGTACATAGTGTTCTTACAGCTAATTTGTCAAAGTACTGACAGGGCAATAAATATATTTTTTTAAGCGATAGTTACATCAAATCAGGATATTATCTTAGAAAATATGGTTGTATCGCTTTGACAATATCGCAATACTATTTTTGCAGTAGATGACTGTACGTGTACCAAAACAGTATTTCTCCTTCAAAGCTTGTTCTCTAGCTTTTTAAATGAGCTCATTTTTCTTCAGCACTTTGATTTCCATGACTGATCTAAAATAGTTCTCTCATAGATCCCTCTTGTCCCTCTGCAGAAGACATACAGTGCATTCGGAAAGTATTCAGATCCCTTGACTTTTTCCACATCTTGTTACGTTACAGCCTTATTCTAAAATTGATTAAATCGTTCCTTCCCCCCTCAATCCACACACACCCCCATAATAACAAAGCCAAAACGGATTTGAAATGTTTGCATATTTATTACAAATTTTAAAAAACGTATTTACATAAGTATTCAGACCCTTTGCTATGAAACTCGAAATTGAGCACAGGTGGATCCTGTTTCCATTGATCATCCTTGAGATGTTTCTACAACTTGGGCATGATTTGGAAAGGCACACACCTTCCTATTGAAAGGTCCCACAGTTGACAGTGCATGTCAGAGCAAAAACCAAGTCATGAGGTCGAAGGAATTGTCTGTAGAGCTCCATGACAGGATTGTGTCGAGGCACAGATCTGGGGAAAATGGAAGAAGTTTGGAACTACCAAGACTCTTCCTAGAGCTGGCAGCCTGAGTAAACTGAGCAATCGGGGGAGAAGGGCCTTGGTCAGGGAGGTGACCAAGAACCCTATGGTCACTCTGACAGAGCTCCAGAGTTCTTATGTGGAGATGGGAGAACCTTTCAGAAATACAACCATCTCTGCAGCACTCCACTAAATCAGACGGAAGCCACTCCCCAGTAAAAGGCACATGACAGCCCACTTGGAGTTTGATAAAAGGCATCTTTAGGACTCTAAGACCATTAGAAACAAGATGATCTGGTCTGATGAAACCAAGATGGAACATTACGGGCAATTGTGTGTAGATGGATGAGGATTTTTAATCCATTTTAAAATAAGGCTGTAACCTAACAATGTGAAAAATACAAGGGGTCTGAAAACTTTCCGAATGCACTGTACGGTGAGCAATGTTTGGAGCATTGAAACGCAATAAAATCACAGTAGAGAATCGCAACATGTATAGAATCGTGAGAATCACAATATATCTCGCATCGGCACCTAAGTATTGTGATATCGTATTGTGAGGTCCCAGGCTTATAAGAAAGGAGCCTATAAGAGGTTATCTGTTTCCTTTGATTAGTATTTAAATCCCTCGAAAGACATCTGAGAATGCATTCGGTGTTCTCCATTTTCACCATGTAAAACCCTTGGGTTTCTTATCCTCCCATGTATTTGCATCCTATTGCAACCATCCATATGAACCAATATTCCCAACTAAAAACCTTACTCGTTTAAAATAGAACATTTCAATAGGATGGTGAAAATGGGAAAACACAGAATGAACATGAGTAAAATCCTTTTCAGTAAGTAAACCAGGGGCAGGCAGGGTGTTAAGCAGGCAGGGTGGGTGGGAGGCAGACAGGGCAGGGTTGGTGGGAGGCAGACAGGGCAGGGTTGGTGGGAGGCAGACAGGGCAGGGTTGGTGGGAGGCAGACAGGGCAGGGTGGGTGGGAGGCAGACAGGGCAGGGTGGGTGGGAGGCAGACAGGGCAGGGTGGGTGGGAGGCAGACAGGGCAGGGTGGGTGGGAGGCAGACAGGGCAGGGTGGGTGGGAGGCAGACAGGGCAGGGTTGGTGAGAGGCAGACAGGGCAGGGTGGGTGGGAGGCAGACAGGGCAGGGTGGGTGAGAGGCAGACAGGGCAGGGTTGGTGGGAGGCAGACAGGGCAGGGTTGGTGGGAGGCAGACAGGGCAGGGTGGGTGGGAGGCAGACAGGGCAGGGTGGGTGGGAGGCAGACAGGGCAGGGTGGGTGGGAGGCAGACAGGGCAGGGTGGGTGGGAGGCAGACAGGGCAGGGTTGGTGGGAGGCAGACAGGGCAGGGTTGGTGGGAGGCAGACAGGGCAGGGTTGGTGGGAGGCAGACAGGGCAGGGTTGGTGGGAGGCAGACAGGGCAGGGTTGGTGGGAGGCAGACAGGGCAGGGTGGGTGGGAGGCAGACAGGGCAGGGTTGGTGGGAGGCAGACAGGCAGGGTGGGTGGGAGGCAGACAGGGCAGGGTTGGTGGGAGGCAGACAGGGCAGGGTTGGTGGGAGGCAGACAGGCAGGGTGGGTGGGAGGCAGACAGGCAGGGTGGGTGGGAGGCAGACAGGGCAGGGTGGGTGGGAGGCAGACAGGGCAGGGTGGGTGGGAGGCAGACAGGCAGGGTGGGTGGGAGGCAGACAGGGCAGGGTGGGTGGGTGGGAGGCAGACAGGGCAGGGTGGGTGGGTGGGAGGCAGACAGGGCAGGGTGGGTGGGAGGCAGACAGGGCAGGGTGGGTGGGAGGCAGACAGGCAGGGTGGGTGGGAGGCAGACAGGCAGGGTGGGTGGGAGGCAGACAGGCAGGGTGGGTGGGTGGGAGGCAGACAGGCAGGGTGGGTGGGAGGCAGACAGGCAGGGTGGGTGGGAGGCAGACAGGGTGTTCCAAAGCTGTGTGGTATTGAGTCAAGCCAGAGAGGGAGAGCCAGGGAAAGGGTGAGGTGAAAACCTGGTGGTCTTATGCCACAGCAGCAGTGAGGGCTGGTGGTGCCAAAAAGCCAACCTCACTTAACCAGATTGGATTGCTCTCCAGTGAAACCACTGAGCCCTCCAGAACCCATCCAAAGCCTCTGGACATCGCAGTCTCAGCTCCAGCCCTGCCTCATCCTCCAACCTCATCCAAAGCCAAAAATTGTTAACAAAAACATGAAAACATCCCATTATATCTGTCAGGTCCACATTGGGAATCCTAGACATCAATAGGAAATTACTTTGAAATAAAATATTTCAGTTGTGTATATTACATAGTTTCTATTTAATGACAATTATTTTTCATTAATCTGATCTCGGGGAAGGCAGTAGCAGACAGACGTTCTCTGTGATCCCCATACTGTACTTTATTTAGTCATCCTATTTAGCTAGGCTAGCTGCAAAGCTGTCTGACAAAATAATTTTACTAGGTCTTCAAAGGTAAGGCAAACTTTCACAAACGTTGTGTACATTCCGAAGTCATCCATTCTATGCGGTATGTGTGTATCTAACCTAACATAGCAGGCAGAAAAATGCATCCTTCATCTCGGTCCGAGCCGGGGGGAAAAACTGCCGCAATGGATTAGGGTGATTGTAGTTAATTACCACGTAGTTGCGCTGAACAAGGTTGAATATTCGATTAATGAAAACCACAACTCCCTTCAGCACAGCATAGTTCTTGACATGGTTTCTCTTGAATGATTTCACTATAGAAAGGTTGGGCTCACAAAAAAAAAAAAAAAAAAAAAAAAAAAAAATTGTAATTTAAGTAATTGAGCCAATGTCAGTCAATTAGTTGTTTAATAAGTGAAAAAACCCTGAAATGTCAGTAAATCGCTCAGCACATGCAGCCAGGAGCAGGAGGAGAAAATGTGCGTCTTTTTGTTGTTGTTGCATGTATGTAAATGCTGTCTATTGTTGTCCATGTACAGTACCAGTCAAAAGTTTGGACACCTACTCTTTCAAGGGTTTTTCTTAATTTTCTACATTGTTGAATAATAGTGAAGACATCAAAACTATGAAATAACACATTTAGAATCATGTAGAAATTAAAAGAAGTGCTATATAGAATATATTTAGATTTTTGAAATTCTTCAAAGTAGCCACCCTTTGCCCTGATGACAGCTTTACACACTCTTGGCATTTGGGAGCCCTGACACCAACAAGAAGAAGATACGTGTTTGGGCCATGAAACATGAGCAATGGACATTAGACCAGTAGAAATCTGTCCTTTGCTCTGATGAGTCCAAATCACAGTTCCCACCGTGAAGCATGGAGGAGGTGGTGTGATGGTGTGGGGGTGTTTAGCTGGTGACACTTGGTGATTTATTTAGAATTCAAGAAACACTTAACATGCATGGCTACCACAACATTCTGCAGCGATACGCCATCCAATCTGGTTTGCACTTAGTGGGACTATCATTTGTTTTTCAACAGGACAATGACCCAAAACACACCTCCAGGCTGTGTAAGGCCTATTTGACCAAGAAGGAGAGCGATGGAGTACTGCATCAGATGACCTGGCCTCCAAATCACCTGACCTCAACCCAATTGAGATGGTTTGGGATGAGTTGGACCGCAGAGTGAAGGAAAAGCAGCCAACAAGTGTTCAGTATATGTGAGAACTCCTTCAAGACAGCTGGAAAAGCATTCCTCATGAAGTTGGTTGAGAGAATGCTAAGTGTGCAAAGCTGTCATCAAGGCAAAGGGTGTCTACTTTGAAGAATCTAAAATATATTTTTATGTGATTAACACTTTTTTTGGTTACTACACTGTTTTATTTCATAGTTGGTCTTATTATTATACAATGTAGAAAATAGTAAAAAGAAAAACCCTGGAATGATTAGGTGCCCAAACTTTTGAATGGTACTGTATGTTTTAGTTTGTTAACAACAAAAAAGTAAAACTAATATGTGACAAAAACATGACTCCTATATACACTGTCAGCAAAGCCTGCTTCAAGAAGATAAACAAGCGGGACAGGAGATAAAAGATTCCATCTCGCACATATTTTTCCCAAGTCACCATCCCAACACAGTATAACAAAATTAATGGAGTAATTGAATGAGCTCACACGTTGATTATTACGCGACTACATAAGACCTTGGGTCTAGGAGAACAACTGAGCCCTACATTCGTTAGAAAGTACACTTTATTGATGCGTTTCAACTGAAAGGTCTGTGCTTGTAAACATCATTGGCTCCTTTAGCCGCCTTGGGCCTGAATGAGGACCAGCAAGTGTGCATAATGATAACGACGCAAATGTGGCAAAGGCCAACTCGTTGAATGACTGGACCAAACATGGCAAAGGCCATCGCAGTGAATGACTGGACAAGACTCCAATGTTTTGGACACAGGTCACACTTTTTCCCAATTTGATTCAAGAATACACATGAGAACCCCCTCCAACTCACAAGGCAGGCAATACGCTTGACCTCATCTTTACTAGAGGATGTTGCCTACTAACCTCAAGGCAACCCCCCTCCAGGTCTCTTATCACTACTTTGTTTCCCTCTCCTCTAGCCCTAACCACTCAGCCCTTACCCAGACGGTCACTACCCAGATGGTAATGCGCCTTCATCTTCACTCTCCCACTACTCTCTCTCCTTCTATCCTATCATCTCTCCCTCCTGCTAAATCCTTCTCCTCCTTCTGATTAGACTACTACAATGCTCTACTCTCCAGCTACCCGGATAAAGCACTAAATAAACTTCAGTTAGTGCTAAATATGGCTGCTAGAATCCTGACTAGAACCCAAAAATGTGATCATATTACTCCAGTGCTAGCCTCTCTACACTGGCTTCTTGTTAAGGCAAGGGCTCATTTCAAGGTTTTACTGCTAACCTACAAAGCATCACATGGGCTTGCTCCTACCCATCTCTCCAATTTGGTCCTGCCGTACATACCTACTGGACACTCCGGTCACAAAATGCAGGCCTCCTTACTGTCCCTAGAATTTCTAAGCAAACCACTGGAAGCAGGGCTTTCTACTATAGAGCTCCATTTTTATGGAATGGTCTGCCTACCCATGTGAGAGACAGTCTCGACCTTTAAGTACTTATTGAAGACTCATCTCTTCATTAGGTCCTATTATTGAGCGTAGTCTGGCCCAGGGGTGCAAAGGTGAACGGCAAGGCACTGGAGCAACGAACCGCCCTTACTGTCTGTGGCTGGTCGGCTCCCCTCTCTCCACTGGGATTCTTTGCCTCTGACCCTATTGCAGGGACTGAGTCACTGGCTTACTAGTGCTCTTCAGTTAGTGCTTCCATACCGTGACCTTCCTGTCCGGTTTTGCACCCCCTCGGGCTCGTGCCGTGGAGGAGATCTTCATGGGCTATAGCCTTGTCTCAGGGTAGTAAGTTGGTGGTCTGTTGATATCCTTCTAGTGGTTTGGTGGCTGTGTTTTGGCAAAGTGGATGGGGTTATATCCTGCCTGGTTGGCCCTGTCCATGCAGCATGAATGAGGAGCTAACATGATGCAGCCCAGACTCCCAGTGCTGGCTAAGAGGGGCAGGCACAGTACGCTTGTGCTATAAGGGGGACATCAGCTGCGCTGATACAGACTTGATCCATGAGACACATTTCACAGAAGAAAAACAAAATCTAGTACCAACCTGTTTATGTTCTAGTGTTGAAAAAGTACAGGAGTTTCAGTATACCTAGTAACACTACTACACCCGCGCCATCGCCTCACCCTCACGACAGCTCACACACACCCAAACTAAATTAAACTTCATAGTTGACTCATGGCCGCCACATGTGAGGAGGGGGGCGAGCCTCAAGAAAATGCAACGAGAGCCAACGTGTTGATAATGTTCAATTATCTGGACAGATCTCATCTGGATGAGGTGTTCCCGCCAGCGAGGAGAAACGATTGCCCGAAATATATCAATAAAACAAATGCTCTCTTCCAACAAGCGGTTTGTGTAAAAGCAATCTGTTTTCTTTTCCTCTCTCGCCTTGTACATCTAAGTAAGCTCCAAGACGCAGGTCGTTTTTCATGTAAACTATGGGGGGGACGGAGTGCATTTTTCAACCAAGAAATATTTGGTAATGAAATGTTGTCTGTGTCAATGAGGAGGATGGAATTCAATGTGCCATGTCGTTTTGCCTGGAGAGGTGTGTAAGTTCTCATGGTGACCTTGGAGAGGTTAGGGAAAGGCCAGCCAACATGTCAACACTAGCACCCCAACGCAACAACACACCCTTACTAAGTCTTCAGGGGGAACAGAGACTTATATGGAGACCAAAAGAGGCAGGAGAGAGATGGAATGAAATAGAAAGAGTGAGAGAAAGGGGGCTGGATAGAGGGAGAGAGGGAAAGAGACAGGGAGGGAGAGACGGGTGAGAGATAGGGAAAGACAGAAAGAGCTCCATACCTTCCTCAGGCTCCTCTTCCTCAACATGGCCCCAGTTGTTCCTCTCAATCTCCCTCTGCAGGCTCACTACCTCCAACATGGAATCAGCCTGGCCATCCTTCTCACCACCCTACACACACAGTGTGGGATTAATCTGTTAACACATCAAGTGTTATGGATAACTGCAACAGCACTGACAAGTCAATTCTACATGCAAAACAAATATGATTTTGTAACAGAGCTGTTGAAAAGTCTCTTTAGACATCCTCAATATGTTTCAGAGTGCCTCAGTCTGAAAAAACACCTTCTAAAGTTAGCATCACCTTTGCCACTGCCCGAGGGGAGCGCGCTGAAAATATAATTACACGTACAGGAGGAAATTAAATAGAGCGGCAGTGGAGAGTGCCAAGGATCCCACCAGCGGCCTTTTGACCAGACTGTCTGGCAATAGGGTTCACAGGGAGCCTGTGCAATCAGAGCACAGAGAGACTGTGCTCACTCACCTACGCAGGTCACTTCTTAAGTTGGGCTTTGTCACATTGCACACATTGATGGTTTTGTATCACTGTTGTTGATACTGGGGTCATATGGGCTCAGCACTCATGGTGAGAAGTGGATTTAAACTAACACTAAGTGCAAGGACCCAAATTGAAGACTATACTGTACATCCAAGACATTTATAGGCAATGCATAGTTTTCTAATCGCTATCGACAGTCATATTACGGCAATATTATAATTTACTAAGGTTTAGACAGTATAGATAAGGATGTCACAATAAGCAGTGTTTGCAATAATACCCTAGTGAAGGACCCTCCACCAACACCTCAAACCCTTTTTATTTCCTTGTGAAATATGTTGAGAGTGTGACAACAGTGACTGTTATTCCGCCGTTAATGAGAGGTCCGCGGAACAAATGAAATCATATATGTGGCTAGTGGCTGGGATTAGAATCTTGTGCACACACTACAAAGGCTCTCTTTTAATTAGCTTCCAACTACAGCAGCCGGCATTCTTTCCTGCCTGCTGATTAGATAACTAGAGAGAGAGGCAATCAGCCAGGGTCCTAATTACTACAGCCAGATAATGACAGGCTTCCTCGTATTAGGGCACCCAATGATACAAAGGCTACGTCTCAAACGCACCCTAAGCAGTGCACTACATAGGGAATAGGTTGCCATTTGGGATGGACCCAAAGCCTCCGTTTGCTGCCTCACCTGCTCCCCGGAAGCAGAGTGGAGAAGATATCTGCCTTTCAAACAAACAGGCAAAGGGTTTGTGTTTCCAACCCTGGCTTGGATGGGGATGCACTTGTGTGCTTGGTCGGCAATTGAATGAGTTGTCGCCCTCATGCATTTCGGAGGAGGGGCATGGGTCAAGTACATTGGGTGTGGTTGTACGCGTGTACCCAACAGGCTCGGTTGCATCGGATTAGAGAATAGAGGGATATCTTGATAGTTATAAGTGGCTTTGTTTCCTGAGTCTGTGCAGGGTCATCCATTTCTCACTTAACATGGAGGACTACCAGAAGAAAACAATACGACCGATATCTCCACCTTCGTGCAAGGTAAGCTTTAGTCCTGGTATTGCTTTTCATCTTTTAGAGTTGAAATTCGTAGGACCATGAAGCAGAACACACAACAGCCCTCTTGTATTGTCCCTTGTCGTATTCACTAGAAAGAAAATGGAAGCCAGTGGGGCAAAACAGGGAGGACTACTAGAACAATAAGATAAGGTTGGTTAAAACATTAGGTGTGCTCTTTCAAAACAGAACAATATTTCATCTTCATGTAGACATTTGCCTTTTATTATAGCCATTGCGTTTGCCGAGAAGGAGCTAAAGACATTCAAATTTGACCCTGTTGTTATGCTCATTGTCATGGTGACCTGACAGCTGCATGTTCTAAATTCCTCCTTTTACATTCAGACTTTCCACTGCTTTAATTTCTTCACATTCACAACAGTAAGTTAGCTGCTTGCCGTAGCCTACTTGTAAATCATTCGTAAATAATGACCTTGTATTTTCCTGTTATGGTGAATAAAAAGTTGGCTCCTTAAAGTGTTGTCAGATATGTTCTGGAAAGTATGAGTTGGCGAGAATTAGGGATGTGCATCTCCTGTAGATACAATACAGGAACAATATTTTTTGTTTGAAACGATTTGTTTCAATGCAATGACATTTTTTGCATTAACAAATTAATTTCCCATTCTAAATTACAATCTGACATCAATGGAACTCAGGAACTGTGCCTCTGAGCTGAAACTGTCTGAACTGACTTCTCTGAACTAACTGACTGACTGTCTGAACTGACTGACTGACTCTCTGAACTGACTGACTGACTGTCTCTCTGAACTGACTGACTGACTGTCTCTCTGAACTGACTGACTTCTCTGAACTGACTGACTGACTCTCTGAACTGACTGACTGACTTCTCTGAACTGACTGACTGACTTCTCTGAACTGACTGACTGACTTCTCTGTACTGACTGACTGACTTCTCTGTACTGACTGACTGACTTCTCTGAACTGACTGACTGACTTCTCTGAACTGACTGACTTCTCTGAACTGACTGACTGACTGTCTGAACTGACTTATCTGAACTGACTGACTGACTGACTGTCTGAACTGACTTCTCTGAACTGACTGACTGACTGTCTGAACTGACTTATCTGAACTGACTGACTGACTGACTGACTGACTGACTGACTCTCTGAACTGACTGACTGACTCTCTGAATTGACTGACTTCTCTGAACTGACTGACTGACTGACTGTCTGAACTGACTGACTGACTGACTCTCTGAACTGACTGACTGACTGACTCTCTGAACTGACTGACTCTCTGAACTGACTGACTTCTCTGAACTGACTGACTTCTCTGAACTGACTGACTGACTGAATCTCTGAACTGACTGACTTCTCTGAACTGACTGACTGACTGACTCTCTGAACTGACTGACTGACTGACTCTCTGAACTGACTGACTTCTCTGAACTGACTGACTGACTGACTCTGAACTGACTGACTTCTCTGAACTGACTGACTGACTCTCTGAACTGACTGACTGACTCTCTGAACTGACTGACTGACTCTCTGAACTGACTGACTGACTTCTCTGAACTGACTGACTGACTGACTTCTCTGAACGACTGACTGACTGACTGACTTCTCTGAACGACTGACTGACTGACTGACTTCTCTGAACGACTGACTGACTGACTTCTCTGAACGACTGACTTCTCTGAACGACTGACTGACTGACTTCTCTGAACGACTGACTGACTGACTGACTTCTCTGAACGACTGACTGACTGACTGACTGCTCTGAACGACTGACTGACTGACTTCTCTGAACGACTGACTGACTGACTTCTCTGAACGACTGACTGACTTCTCTGAACGACTGACTGACTTGACTGAACGACTGACTGAACGACTGACTGAACGACTGACTGACTGACTGAACGACTGACCGACTGACTGAACGACTGACTGTCTGTCTGTCTGTCTGTCTGTGTGAGTGATATGATTTGATTTCTCTCCCCTTGTGGGGACCAGAAGTCCTCACAAGGAGAGTAAAGCAAGTTAAATTCCAACATGTCACTGGGCCCCACAAGGAAAAAGGCTTTTTAAGACTTAAGGGTTAGGTTTAGGGAAAATACGATTTTGAAGGGAATACTATCCTTGTGGGCACCAAAAAATGGATTCCCATTCAAAATCGTATTTTGAATTCTAATTATAACCATAACCCTAAACCTAATTCTAAAAAAGCCTTTTTCCTTGTGGGGCCCAGTGAAATGTCAGAATTTAACTTGCTTTACTCTCCTTGTGAGGACCAAAAAAATGTATAACAAACGTGTGTGTGATGGGGAACATGAACTGATCATCTACCACAATTAGTGTGTGTGTGTGGGGGGGGGGGGGGTCAATTCTGCCTTTTGTTAACTTGTCATTTTAGCAGATGAGAAATGTTGAGCAAGTAACACATCAATATGGATCTTTAGAAATGAACTATGACATAGCCAAATAATATAACACAGCTTTTGATTTCACCCCAGTCTCAAAAGTGAATGGCTTTGAGCGTTTGTAACTTCACAAGAGAGCTGCTCTTCCTCCGCGCCAACCAATGCACCGGACAGTACAGCTCGCAAAAAAATGATTGCTGTCCTTGTTATTAAATTACACCTTTACCCTGTTTGCAAATGCACTGACTGTTTAAAGCAAAACTAGCACAACTATTCATGGTGAACCTGGCAATCAAAAAGCCCCAATCTACAGTTAGATGTGCGATCAGAAAGATGCGAGTGGGGTCCACTCTGGTAGCCTACAGAACTCTGCTGGTAAAACACTATTTTCTACCGTGCATTTGGTAACAATGACCCAGCAAATTGCCTGGCTAGTCACCCAACTAATAGAGCCTGTGACTTGACATTACAAAAGCCATTTTACAAGCAATTGAATGCTGAAGGTGGCGCGAGCAGCTACGCACTGTGCACACAATTGTTATCCGACTTGAAGATCAATGATGCATAAATGCAGTCAAAGGATTAGAGGTATTTTCGTAACGTTTGGATCGATTGTCTGACAGATTCACGCTACACTTGGAACGATTTGGGTTCCTATGGACCGATGAACTCGGATCTTAAACGTTTGAACCGGGGACCGATGTTTATCGGTGAATCTTTACATCACTAAAAATGTATAAATTAATTGGTTTATGCAAGTCCTAGGAAACATAAGGCTAACAACATTTATTTTCAAAAGAATAGAAAAGCATATTTTTTGTTTTATTATGTTACTGGTCTTTGTAGCCCATTGTTGTGCCATGCAAATTAAATCAATAGTTCTTATGTTGTTCATTAAACAGACAAGAGACACACTTAGCCTACATTCCCCTGTGCTGATCACGGTCCAACTTCAGTGTCACAAACACTGCCATATAAACAAAGCCCCCATCCTAAACATTTTTATTGCTGAAGAAGCATTAATCTTCTCTTTCCAATCATGTCAACAACAAAACATGTAAAAACCAGGACCTGGCTGAACCACTGCTGGACCTGGCTGAACCAATACCTTTCAGATATAAAGAATAAGTGACAAAAAGTTGGCTGAAAAACATCCTGATGAGAAAGATATGTAATGAATACGACTCTGATGAGGTTGTGCTATCAAGGCCTACTAAGTGCCCCGGTACCTGTTTGAGTTTGAGGTAGAAGGTCTCGCTGAAGGCCTTGCGGCTGAAGTACCAGAAGCGCTCGTTGGCCGGGTAGACGCGCACCAGTGTCTCCAGCAGGAAGCGCACTGGCTCCAACACCTCAGTCACCACCAGGTCCACGGCCACAGTCATGTACACCTGCTTGTCTGGAGAGAGACCACCACAAAGGTCAAGGTCACACACTGGAGGGCTAGGGGTGGTGGGGGGGTTAAATCAGAGCTCTGTAGTGCCAACAGTGGCTCTAGAATTTAAACAAGTACCATGTAGGCTACCTGCCCTAGTCAAAGTGGGCATTGCAGGTTGACAATGAAGTGGATGAAGTGAAAAGGGTATTAACTTGCTTTAATTGTGTGTTTAGAGGGAAGAAAACATTTAGCACCTGTTGTTTTAAAATTAGGTACACCACCATGAAGATAAATCTTGGATCCCACAGCAGCCACTAACTATACTACGGACAGCACCTCACCTACCTCGCTCACCTCACCTACCTCGCTCACCATTCCCATAGGAAGATAGACTATTGATAAATGCAGAATTGAAATCATATTACTACAACCAAGAACAACAAACTCTTTGAATATCTATGAATTATTTAGAATCTAAGGAAACTGCATTCCAAATGATATATTGTGATGAAAAACTGCGTAAATCTAATCTGTCCTATAGCAAAAAGTGACGTCTGGGGTAACAGATTTTCCAACATACTTTGGGGGTGGGAAAAACAATTGCAAGAAAAGTAAACAAGAACAGATAGCAATCGCTGAGGTGTAAAAGATGGGGGAAAACCTCACAGTGAGAAGGTTTTATTATTGTAATGAACCAAAAGAAACATCCACAACACTGCCTTGTAAAGAATGGCCTACAAATGTATTCCAATTAGGATAAAGTCAAGGATAAAATATTGGTTTAGAAAGATGTTTTCGGAAAAGGCATCCCTTCAAGCTTCAGATACCATAAGACTACTTTCCCTGTTGGCCGAATCGAAGACAAAGAAGAAAGATTTGTTTAGCTAAAATCGCTAGGGCTGTTGTTTTTAGAAGTCTAGTCTCTCCCAGTTTTGACATGAAGTAAGCTGCGTGGTTTAAAGGGATGGTTCTTCGCTAGATAGTGTAGAGTCAAAGCCTTGTGTCTACGGGCTATTTTGTACAAATCAAAAAATTATGTTCATGTTTTGTGGGCAGTGTGCCAGCGCCTACAGCTTCAAATAAAAAATAAAAAAAACTATTAGCTACAGTAAAAAATATATATTATTTATAGGTGAGCTGCTCTTCTCCATCACCGACCAATGCTGATGTAACACAATATCCAATGTTTACATGCATGTTCTGCCAGTTTCATCAGCAGCTTCTCCCCGTGTGGAAACATTATTATAAATGGTCTGTTTTCTTTGAGGAAGAAGTGTGGCTTTGTATTTTAGACTACCCAACTTCCCTGAGACGGGTTGCTTTGACAAGCTGCCATTTAGGTTCAAGTCAAACTCTCCTGACTTCCGAGTAAGCAACTCTAATTTGTTTGATATACAGTCAGAAACTATTCATACCCCTTGACTTATTTCACATTGTGCTGTTACAGCCTGAATTGGATGGATTAAATATATTTTTTTTCTCTCACACACACACAAATACTATGACACTCCAAATTGAGCTCAGGCTCATCCAATTTCCTTTGATCATCCTTGAGCTGTCACGAAAACTTGATTGGAGTCCATCAACTGTTTGGACATGATTTAGAAAGAAAAACACCTGTCTATATAAGGTTCCACAGTTGACAGTGCATGTCAGAGCAGAACCTATACCATGAAGTCCAAGGAACTGTCTGTAGATCTCTGATATAGAATTGTGATGAGGTATATCTGGGGAAGGGTAGAAAACAATTCCTAGAGTGTTTGTATTTTATTATGGATCCCCATGCCTAGGCAGCAGCTACTATTCCTGGGGTCTGAAAGTTTAAGAGCACAGTGGTCTCCATCATTGGGAAATGGAAAACATACAGAACTACCTGGACTCTGCCTAGAGTAGGCAGTCAGACCAAACTGAGCAACCGGTTTGGTCAACTGAGAACCTGCTCCAGAGTGCAAACAACTTTAGACTGGTGCGAATATTTACTTTCCAACAAGACAATGATCTGAAGCATACAGCTTCAACACTGGAATGGCTAAAGAACAAGAATGTGAAAGTCCTTGAGTGGACCAGCCAAAGCCCAGGCTTGAATCTCATTGAAAATGTGTGGAAAGACTTCAAGATTGATGTTCACCGCCACTCACAATCTAACTTAACAGAGCTTTAGAAAATCTGCAAGGAAGAACGGGAGAAAATCCCCAAATCCAGATGTACAAAGCTGATACAGACATACCCAGGAAGACCCACAGCTGTAATCCCTGCCGAAAGGTGCTTCTACAAAGTACTGACTGGGCAGTGTGAATACTTATGTAAATTAGATATTTATGTATTTACATTTTCAATAAATTAGCAAAAAAGTCTAAAAACATGTTTTCACTTTATCATTGTAGACCACATTCTAACAATACCATTTTTGAACAAGGGGTATGAATACTTTCTGAAGGCACTGTGATGAGTTCAATGAGGTGATGTCTTGCCCTTGCACTGCGCGGTAGTGTCTTACTGTGCCCCGATATATGAAAAGGTGTCAAAATCACCTGTCTATTGGGCTGCCTATGTCAAGAAGGAGAAATATGACACTTTGCAAGCCATCTAAAGGAAAAGGTGGTATCAAATGTTAGACGCATTGACTATTTTGTGACTGTGCAAACTACGAACATGTCACCACAATTTTAGCCAACTACATCATTTAACTTGATAATGATCTAAAAAACATTGAACATTTAATTTAATAGATTTCTGTTATAATATGACCTGTTGGTTGGATGCTAGCTATATAGGTTGAGTCCGGAACAACCTGGACAGGACCATTAGCTATAATTAGCCAGAAATGAAAAACTCAAAAACATTAAAGTCTACCACATCCCCTTTCCTCTGTCTCTGATAACCACTGAGGCTGAACGCTGCTAGCGCTCTAAACACATCCCAGAACACAACAACAATATTGCTATTAAAATAAGCTTTGTAATGCAGAGAAAGAATATTCTGGTCTCAAAAAGCAAATAAGTACCTTCCCCTTGTCATTATCATAACTGAAGCTTTTTCCATCCATCCTCACATGAAAAAGGTAAGACAGATACTATAATACAAATTTGATCTTTCATTTTTGTTGTATTATTCTGCCTACGTATTCTGGGCAAAGACATCCATTGGAATTGATGAAAGAGACAAAAATTGAAGGCTCTGCCTGGCCAGCTATGAATGTGACAGCAGTATTCTGTATGACAAGCAACACTTTGACAATTACATGCTAGGCTGGTTAACAGTGACATGCTGCAGTATGCTAGTGTTAGGCTGGTTAACAATGACATGCTGCAGTATGCTAGTGTTAGGCTGGTTAACAATGACATGCTGCAGTATGCTAGTGTTGGGCTGGTTAACAATGACATGCTGCAGTATGCTAGTGTTGGGCTGGTTAACAATGACATGCTGCAGTATGCTAGTGTTGGGCTGGTTAACAATGACATGCTGCAGTATGCTAGGCTGGTTAACAATGACATGCTGCAGTATGCTAGTGTTGGGCTGGTTAACAATGACATGCTGCAGTATGCTAGTGTTGGGCTGGTTAACAATGACATGCTGCAGTATGCTAGTGTTGGGCTGGTTAACAATGACATGCTGCAGTATGCTAGTGTTGGGCTGGTTAACAATGACATGCTGCAGTATGCTAGTGTTAGGCTGGTTAACAATGACATGCTGCAGTATGCTAGTGTTAGGCTGGTTAACAATGACATGCTGCAGTATGCTAGTGTTAGGCTGGTTAACAATGACATGCTGCAGTATGCTAGTGTTAGGCTGGTTAACAATGACATGCTGCAGTATGCTAGTGTTAGGCTGGTTAACAATGACATGCTGCAGTATGCTAGGCTGGTTAACAATGACATGCTGTAGTATGCTAGGCTGGTTAACAATGACATGCTGTAGTATGCTAGGCTGGTGAAAGGGCTGAGGGATTGGGGGTTTGGCCTCACCTTTAGGTGTGTCTTCATTCAGCACCTGGAAGGCAGCCATGTTGGGGTTCCAGGTTCCCGTGATCACATAGGACTTTCCATCCGAGCTCTTCCCCATGGACTCCTTCACAAGGGCACAGTCACAGAGAATAGTGAGAAACAATATACAATCAAAGAGCAAAGCCATTCCAATCAAACCCCAAAGAACTTATTAAATTCAACTCTGTTTAGCCTGTCCAACGCTCAGGTCAACTAATAAAAATAAAAAATAATGACACGTCTCAGTGATAGTTTAGTTCAGTAGACGGCGTGCAGTTTGTAACGTGGTCATCATGTGACTGAATGAAAGCCCCCTGAGAGCTGCTCAGTCTTCTGCTCACCATGTCTAGAAGGTGCATGTCACTGTTCCGAACCTTCTGGCCTGGGCTCAGCAACATCCCAAAACACCTGAGGGAAAAGAACACAGGTTGTGAGCAATAAAACAAGAGGGATTTGCAACTTATCATTTCATATAACCAAAGGTTTGAATAGCATGTGGTTTCATTATATGATGGTCTTTGTTGAGAATCCCTAGCTGTAGAATTGAAGAAATATAACCTTTCTCCAACAGGTACTACGGCATTAGCAAAGCTACAGGTATATTTGGTTGCACAGCGACCCAGTTTTGAATCCTGTAGACTCCCGTTAAAGGCTGCTACGTTTGGGTGAATTTGCATGGGTCTATTATATTTAGAAATTCAAGGAATCCAAATTTAACCACAGCAAAGCAGTGGCAATATCACGTTCAAACAGAGGCCACTATTGACCTGTTTCTTATGATAGATGTGACATCAAGTGGTTGCTGTGAGAATTACAACTTCATAAGATATAAAGCATCTACTATAATGCCATAGAATAAAGATACTCATCTGAAGAGCCTGGACTTCACCCTTCCTTCATAAGGTTGATATATAAAAAACTGTCATGAACTTAACATACGCTTACTGTTGTAATAAGCAGGCATGACTCCTTCAAGCTGGTTAACAATTACAATCAGCATGAAACAACTGCTATTCCATCATTGTGACACACAAAATAAAACAATTGTTTAGGTAATCTACATGGCCATAACAGGTAGGCAGCATGATACACATTCACAGCTAAAAGAAGATTAACCTAAAAATAATGTAAGGGGGAAAAAAGGACTAAAAATAGGATGCAAGGTGTGTCAGGTTTCACAGAACACAATAAAAATACAGACAGACAGGAAGGCAATGTGAGAAACCTGACCTAATTCTACTAGTTAAACCGCTGAAGTGTTTTCTGTAAGTGCCGGTCACCAGCCAGTAACAGACTTCAGCCTGAAACGTCTTCCAAAGTTTTATATAGTGCCTTTGGAAAGTAATCACACCCCTTCACTTTTTCCACATTTTGTTGTGTTACAGCCTGAATGTAAAATGGATTACATTTAGATGTTTGTGTCACTGGCCTACACACAATAACCCATAATGTCAAAGTGGAACTATGCTTTTCTAAACGTCTGCTAATTAATAAAAATGAAAAGCTGAAATGTCTTGAGTCAATAGGTATTCAAGCCCTTTGTTATGGAAAGTAAAAATAAGTTCAGGAGTGAAAATTTGCTTAACAAGTCACATAATATGCTCGCTTCGAGGCAAGCAACACTGAAGCATGCACGAGAGCACCAGCTGTTCTGGGTGACAGTGTGATAACTCTCTCGGTAGCCGATGTGAACAAAACCATAAAACAGGTCAACATTCACAAAGCCTCTGGGCCAGACGGATTGCCAGGACGGGTACTCAAAGCATGCACGGACCAACTGTCAAGTGTCTTCACTGACATTTTCAACCTCTCCCTGACCGAGTCTGTAATATCTACATGTTTCAAGCAGACCACCATAGTCCCTGTGCCCAAGGAAGCGAAGGTAACCTGCCTAAATGATTATCGCTCAGCGGCACTCAGGTCGGTAGCCATGGAGCGCTTTGAAAGGCTGATCATGGTTCACATCAACAACATCCATCCAGTTACCCTAGACCCACTCCAATTTGCATATCGCCCCAACAGATCCACAGATTACGCAATCTCAATTGCACTCCACACTACCCTTTTTCACCTGGACAAAAGGAACACCTATGTGAGAATGCTATTCATCGACTACAGCTCAGCGTTCAACACCATAGTGCCCACGAAGCCCACTCATCACTAAGCTAAGGACACTGGGACTAAACACCTCCCTCTGCAACTGGATCCTGGACTTCCTGACGGGCCGCCCCCAGGTGGTAAGGGTAGGCAACAACACATCTGCCACGCTGATCCTTAACACTGGGGCCCCTCAGGGGTGTGTACTTAGTCCCCTCCTGTATTCCATGTTCACCCACGACTGCGTGGCCAAACACGACGCCAACACCATCATTAAGGTGGCTGATGACAACAGTGGTAGGCCTGATCACCGACAACGATGAGACAGCCTATAGGGAGGAGGTCAGAGAAGTGGCAGTGTGGTGCCAGGACAACAACCTCTCCCTCAATGTGAGCAAGACAAAGGAGCTGATCATGGACTACAGGAAAAGGCGGCCGAACAGGCCCCCATTAACATCGATGGGGCTGTAGCGGAGCGGGTCGAGAGTTTCAAGTTCCTTAGTGTCCACATTTCTACTGCTCCAATATAATTATTCCATGATCTCATTCCTGATACATTTTTAATGACAGATGTAGGCGTTTGTTTCCCACCATTTCAATTGAAGGGTGTTGTGCTAATTAATCTGTTGTGATTGTTGCAGTAAAACCATGTGTGGTTAATTATGAGCAAGACAACATGGAGGCTTCAACTTGGTTTTCCATACAAAGCGTTCCATTACAAAGGGAAACCGTTTTAAAACATGATACAGTAACCCCTCAATAACTCCTTAACATCACAAATGGCCAGACTGACTAGCTCCCACATGCCCAGACATCAGTAGTGTGTTTGTGTCGGGAGCATGCTGTCTATTTAGTCAGGAAATTCCCACATTATTTGGACATATTTTAGAAAGTAAAATAACGTGAATCTCAATGCATGGGTGGTCTATTAAAACATGTATTATTCTTAAAGTTGTAATGCATACATTTTTGCATACATTTTGGGGGAGTTATTTTTTTCTATAGGCCATTGCAACAATGAAATGTAAAATATAGGTCCTTGATAATCACAATTAAGTGCTTGAAAAAGTCCTTGCCAATGTCTGTATGAACCCTGTACAGGCTACTTGCTCAGCCAACAAATAAAATCTCAAATCACCTGCTATTGAAATTACACAGGCATCAATCAATGTCCGGGGCACCCTGACAAAACTACGTCAGCAAATAAATAATCCACCTCCACCCTCCGTTCTATTGGCAAACGTACAATCACTGGAGAACAAACTGGACCAGTTCCGTTCGAGACTATCCCATCAACGGGACATCGTATTTATTTGAGTACATGGACATGTACAATATTTTAAAAAAATCCCTATGCATTGGCAGGACAGAACGGTAAACTCAAGGGGGGAGGTGTGTGTCTCAACAGCTGGTGCACAATCTCTAATATTAAGTAAATCTCTAGGTTCTGCTCACCTGAGTTAGAATACCTCATGATAAGCTGCCGGCCATACTATTTACCAAGAGAGTTGTCATCTATATTTTTTGTAACTATCTATATTCCACCACAAACCGATCCTGGAACTAAGACTCAACCAACTGTATAAAGCCATAAGCAAACAAGAAAAAGCTCATCCAGAGGCAGCGCTCCTAGTGGCCAGGGACTTTAATGCAGGGAAACTGAACTCCATCTTACCTCATTTCTACCAGCATGTCACCTGCCCAACTAAAGGAAACAAAACTCTAAATCACCTGTACTCCACACACAGAAAAGCTTACAAAGTTCTCCCTCGCCCTCCTTTTGGCAAATCTGACCATAACTTGATCCTCCAGATTCCTGTTTACAAACAAAAACTCAGTACCAGTGACGCGCTCAATCAGTGACGCGCTACAGGACTGTTGTTTCGCTAGCACAGACTGGAATATGTTCCAGGATTCAAACTTTGCTGTGTCCGGGGGTCGTGGAAACGCTGTAGGCACAGTGATTTGAGCTAGCCAATTGGCCAGCGCAGTAGGCAAACTCGATTTAGCCACATACGTTTTTTCAGACAAATGAAAAAGTTCAAAATGGGAACATTTTGCTTAGCCGGTGCGCGAGGCTCCTGGATCAAATGCACCTACTGCCAACAGCGAGAAATAAAAAGAATGTATTGCAATTTTTTTAGGAGCATAAGCCTTTACATCGACTAGGAATGCCTTGAATATCGACCAGTCGATCACGATAGACATGCTGGCGACCACTGCACGAGAAGGGCTCTGGATGAAAAAATATTTAGAGTCTACTGTATTTTGTTATGTCAAGCTATCCCTCTTGTATTCACCTGAATGACCCAGATGGGTTGCTTGTCTATTCTTGTGCCTTTAACACCACCATACTACAGTATAAACAGTATTGGACAGTGGTTCTGACCAGTGTATGCAGCTCACAAGCCCTTACAGAAGAAGGAAGTATGCATCAGACCCTCACCTCTCAATGCCCAGCTCTTTGTTGCTCATCTGCTGGACCATAACCACCACCTTCTTCTGAAAGCCCTGCCGCAGCTTGAAGAAGAACTTCTCTCGGTCCTTGGGAACCGGGCTGATGAGAGGCGGATGGGGGAGAGGAAGACAGCCAGATGGAGAGACAGTTGTTGGCTTAAAGGTCTGTTAAACTGTGTGTATGTATGGGACTGATTTAACCCCATAGCATGCGTGTGTGTGTGTGTGTGTGTGCACTCGCAGTGGCTACATGCTGACCTGTAATTGCCCTTGCTGTCATCCTCTTTGACCTCCAGTGAGACGGTGAAAGTGAAGAGGTCACTGTCGGGGGAGAGGGGCAGGGCCGAGTCCCTCTCGTCAGGGTTTGGCTTGGATGAGCGCCGGAACGCCGTGGAAAAACTGTACAGGATCCGACTCACCTAGAGTGGAATGAGGAAGAAGGAAGAGAGAGAAAATATAATAGTTTGATGAATGGATTTTGCTGTGGGGACAAAGTTTGAATTTAATTAAATGTAATACTACTTTACAGGGTGGCAGGTAGCGTTGGGCCAGTAACCCGAAAGGTTGCTGGGTCGAATCTCCGAACTGACAAAGTAAAAAAAAATCTGTCATTCTGTCCCTGAGCAAGGCAGTTAACCCACTGTTACCCCGAAGACGTGGATGTTGATTAAGGCAGCCCCCCCCCACCTCTCTGATTCAGAGATGTGTATTTTAGCTTGTTAGGGCGCCCTCTCCTGGTTTCTTCCAGTATAGAAGGCAAGTGCACATGGAGTCTATATACACTTACTCTTCATTGCACACAGGTACCAATAACAGTAGAATAGAAAATATATATATATTTTTTTTAATCGGTTAAACGCCAAAAATACATTTGACCAAACAAGCTTATGAGTCTATAGGTTTTTCCATCATTAATTTCCATCATTAAGTGAAACTAAATTGTCAAGTGTGTATTTTCGCCAGTTGTCCTGCATCTTATTTATCACATGCAGACAGCATACAGAGCCTAGTTTGAGGAGTGGAAAAGCCTAGCACCTGTCAGTGTGAGAGCAGCTCCTCAAAAAGCTGGTGCTGGAGTGAAATAGTTGCTTTTATAAGCCCAGTCATTGTGCAACATTATTAGGTGTGCTGTTAAGAACAATCTTTTCCCGCCAATTACATTTTGACAAATGTTAGAAAATGAGGTTTAATTAGCTGCTTTATTACAGCAGTTGCATGTTTCTTTAATAGGCTATAGCCTTTTGACTAAGACGATAAGCTTGCCATTGCTACATGTTTTCAGTCAGCTCTTAATGAAAAATGTCCGTTCGTTATATGCATGCATAGTATTTTCATTTGGTCACAACATTTGACTGTTTGGAAAAAAACGGTTAATGGTTGGATAGTCGGCAGCAAATTGGACCTAAATATGCATTCCCTAAAAAGAACAGAACCCAGTACAATAGAAGACAGTACAATAGAACAGTGACTCACAGCTTCCTTGATATGGCAAGAGAAGACGTGGACCTGGAAGTCCTCTGAGCTGCGGTAGCTCTCAGTGAAGGAGAAGCAGTCACTCTCGATGGAGCCCTCCCGACCCCGGGCGCAGAACAGCACCTTGTAAATGGGGAAGGAGGCGATCTCCGTGCCTGATGCCTGGTCCACAATCCTGAGGAAGGAGAGATCAAAATATAAGCAATTGCAACTATTATTGAAGGGGATAGGGGTTCCTTAAGTAGGCCCACTCACCTTACAAACTTTAATTAATGTTTTATTGTCATATTTTTCCATTGAGTACCACAGCATGCTCCGTTAATTTCCTCTACTGTAATGTGTCATATTATTTCCCACAAAGGTCTTTCAAGACACCTTGGTTCTTTATATAATTTCCTTCTTTCTGGTTAGGTGCAGAGAAATATCTATGATTTTACACATTAAAGTTTATTTTCTTATTTTGTGCGGGTATCTTTCTCATTCCCTAATTCCCATGGTTGGCTAGAGGATTGTTATGGCTTTGTTTCTATATATTTGTCAAACTGCTCAAACCAGAGTGTAGGTGCTTACAAATGACACTGACAATAAAGGGTGTATTCAATCGTTCAACCTTTGTTTCGATGCAATAAAAATTAAACCCATTTCAGATGTGTAAGAGTTTAGCCTACTTGTTGCATAGTCATACATACAGAAGCAAGTACATGTTGCAATTATTGAAGGCTTTAGTTTAGGTCTATGTAAATACAGTAGAAATTCCCCAGACATGAAATGCACACATCGATGGTGCAGTATATTGGTGTGGATGACTGACCTGACACACGTGGGGCACAGACAGAGATGCCACGCTCTACTCATAGTGACCACATACTCACACACATACTATAGTCTCTATTGACGCAGCCCCCGGGGACATTAGGCACATGAGGGTGACGGGTATGGGGACTGACCTGACACAGCCCCCCGGGTACATTAGGCACATGAGGGTGATGGGTATGGGGACTGACCTGACGCAGCCCCCGGGTACATTAGGCACATGAGGGTGATGGGTATGGGGACTGACCTGACGCAGCCCCCGGGTACATTAGGCACATGAGGGTGATGGGTATGGGGACTGACCTGACGCAGCCCCCGGGTACATTAGGCACATGAGGGTGATGGGTATGGGGACTGACCTGACGCAGCCCCCAGGTACATTGGGCACATGGAGCGTGACGGGGATGGGGATGGCACTCTCTGCCCGCAGTGTGGTCATGGCTCTCTGGGCCTCGGGCTCACTGCGTGGGGCCTTCACCCACGTACAGCCCAGGTAGGACAGCTTACTGAACTGAACACTGTCCTCCTCCTGGACTGGTGGGCTGCCTGCTGCAGGACACACTGACACCTCTGATAGGGACAGACAGACAATTGGTCAAAGGTCACTTATTGTTTAGAATGTTAGGGCAGCTCTGTGGAATAAATGGGTTGTCTAATCATCGTCCTCAGTAAAATGGTCCCTGAACTGAAAATGGGATAATATTTACAAAACCACAAACAGTTATTTGAAGCTAATATGATTTGGCCTTTGACGATTATAACAGTAACTTGAGGCTAAGTTTGATGCTAATGTAGTAAAGAAGACAACCCACAATGCTAGTGTTAGCATGTACTAGCCTGCCTATATTAGTCCCCAGCAACTGGGGAAGCTACTTGTGGAGAGAGGAAGCCAGGGTCATGTCTAACCTGTAATTGCACACTCAGCAACAGGAAGTGAAACTAAGGACAGCACAGTAATGGCCAAAACTGTTTGTGTCACACATACACACTACTTAGAACCAGGTTGGACTGAAGAATATCATTTGTTGTCAAATGTATCAATGAAAGTCATTGAAGTCAGGGTAACTGTATAGGTCATTACAAAGCATGCTCACCCCTTCTTTTGTGTTTCCTTGGTTTAATCTTAGAGGCAAAAAAAGATTTTGCCTTGGTAAAACATCAGAGTGGCTGGTAGATGTTTTATTTTTTTAAATCTACCTGCCACAGCAGCTGGTGGCCCAAAAATGGAACTTTATGCCCTGTTTGGGTCAGACAGCCATGTACAATACAGTACCAGTCAGCATACTTTGACTGTTCCTTGTCTACATGATCAGTACAGTACACTCTGATACAACTACTTAGTAACAATGATATGTTTACATTGTTTATCTATTGATTTAATCTACTGCACATAAAGCATGTGAAACTATTCTTCAATCGTGTATACATGCTATAATGTACTTCTACATATTGAGGTCACTGGAACAGCCAGCAAAAGTCTTGCATTTTCAGAGAGAGAACCAGATAGATATGAAAATGTATGAGATTCTGTACAATGACATATTCATGAGTTAACCATCCAATAGGCACATCCTGAACTGATTCATTGCCCTACGGGATTGTAACAGATGAGAGGTGTAGAGTAGTACCGGCAGGTGTGGAGGACAGCGCCAGGCCTTGGGGTCGTGTCTGTGGGACGGGGGCTGTGGAGTTCAATGTGTCGCAAAACGTCTCGGTTCCCTCCTCTCCTGCTCCTCCACTCCGGTCCTCCATCACTACGTGGTGGTCATCCAACAGCTCCTCCATGGCCCTCTCCAACTGCTCCTTCCCATTGCAGGACATCTGAGGAAAGGAAGGGATTGAGAGGTGAAACCCTGTGTGTTGGACTGGCTTTCAGAAGAGGCTCAAACAGTGGCTTTATACTAGAGTAATTGTATAGGAATAACCAATAGAGAAGTGTGTGTGTGTGTATATATATATTTAACAGTTGACATATCACAAATCGACCGCTAGCTGCTACATGCTCCCTAGGCAATAGACAGGAGGAGTGGTGTGGATAGGTATTAGCAACATGGTAAAAGCTCCTCATAGCCCTCTGATAGGCTAGTGGAATGTCCATCATATTGCTATCCAATCCTTTCTGATCTACAGGAGAGCCAAGGGGTTAGGGGTCAATATCGGCATAGTTGATCAGCATTGTTAGCATCTACCTTGAGTCTGGGCTTGCCCTCTGAGCCAGAGGGGGATCCTCCGGTAGACGGCTGCACCAGCACAAACTCCTCGCTGGTGACAGTGGCCACTGATTCGGTGGAGCCGCTCACTTTGCCAAGAGAGGTGTTGTCCATCGTTAGCCAGGAGCCCCAGGGGCCAGCGCTCTCTGCCCCCGTCCTCTGCCACGCAGCACAGCCTTCTGCTCAACCCCCTGCTGCTGGAACCCTGGATTGGAAAACACATTTCACTACATTTGGGATTGTCATGATAATATAGAAGCATAGGACTATAGCCTAGGCTTAGCTTACATTCTCTACAGTGGGATATGGAGTAGGTAGGGACTGTCCATTTGTAACGTGTTTTTTCTATTTGCAAAGTCATGTCTGTGGCTACATTTGCCAGTTAACTGAACAGAAAGGCCTTATTTGAAACTGGAGTGGAGAGCATAAGCTGACAGCATAGCCAAGCCTGATATTACACTGAGCCTCAAAGCCCTATGTCATCTGAAATGGAGATCATCGATTCAAAGTCAAATTACGCTTAGGCCCAGCATTTGCTGAACAGCTCCAAACTAATTGAAGCAAACCAATCAGTTGAATAAAACAGGCATCTGCTCTTCATGGTATTTGGAAGAATTAGAGGATCATATGCTAATTTCAGACCCTTTCGTATGATTCCTGTTTGAAGAGTGCATTATTTTCTGCTATTTGCGAAAGATGTTATCTAAAAATAGCCTGTGATAGTTGTTTTTCCTTTAGGTCTCACATATTGACAAGATCAAATCAAACGTGTCTTGGGTGGCCGAGGTTCGGCTGAGTGTCAGTAGTGACGGCATAAGAGTCAGTGCTTTGATCCGAATAAGAAACTGAGTGCACTCACTGATTGAGTAAAAAGCAATTTCAAGTCTGTAATAACTTGTTTTAAAGTCATTCCAAAAACCAGGCAAGGGAAAGGGCTATGTAGGGAAATGTTGAACCATGTCCTTGGATTGGAAAATTCAAATATAGCCTAAAGCTTATCAAGACTACAAGCCTTGGTCTCACGCTGTAGTAATGATCTTAGATGGCTAGAAAGAATAGCAGAGCTGTTCTCATAAATGGGCAAGCACAAAGACCTTCTTCCGAAGATAAATATACCTTGAATTTCAGCAGACACAGCGACCGTCAGGAGTTGCTAGTAGCCTGGTAGAGGCGCTACTTGGTTGCTTTAGTGCTAACACAAGTTTGCTAGCCAGTATCCACCTACGCTAACAGTTTGAATGGAACATGTGGAGTAGGTGAACCTACATGTAGTGAGGGTCACTGACTCCTATTGGTGAAAAACCACAGCACACACCCAGTTTCCCACTGAAGCAACAGACAGTCATGTGCTCCCATCACACTCATTAAATTATGTACATTACAATCTGCAGAGGAGGAAAATAATGAATAGTCCCAGCAAAGGTGTAAAAGTACCAAATTGTCATGCTTGAGTAAAGACGCATTAATATAAAATGGAAAGTAAAAGTCACCCAGTAAAATACTACTAGAGTAAGTCAAAGTATTTGGTTGTAAATATACTTAAGTTTGTTTTTTAAATGGCATTGATAACAAACTTAAGTAAAAACCATTCCACCTCATCTGTTACAATCCCGTAGGGCACATATGTCAGAGTCAAGGCCCGCGGGCCACATCCGGCCCGCAAGAAGGTTTTTTACGGCCCCTGGGATGATCTTGATTTATTATTAGAACCGGCCCGCAGCAAGCCGGCAGCCCGCAGATCTTTTACACGCACCAATACTACATTTCCCACAATGCAAAGGTGACGCACCGAGCAGTAGGCTGCTTCATTTCAATATTTATTGGCACAGCAGTCGTCAGCATCACAGTAAAATTAACTTTCAGATACCCATCAAAAATGGCAAAACGGAAGGTGGATACTGAGAACCGGGGGTTTCAAACAAGGTGGGAGTCGGAGTATATGTTCACGAAGGTAGCTGGAAAACCTGTGTGTCTTCTGTGTGGAGAAAGTGTGGCGGTACTGAAAGAGTATAATCTGAGACGACATTATGAAACGAAACACGCGGACAAAAACAAGAATATGGACATGGAACAAAGGCTACAAAAGGCCAGTTTTATTTTGGCAGAAGAGATCGCTAAATCAGCCCGGCCATTTACGGAGGGGGATTTCATCAAAAACTGCATGATTAAAGTTTGTGACGAAGTTTGCCCAGAAAAAAGGCAACTCTTTTTAAATGTGAGTCTGAGCAGAAACACCATTGCCGAGAGAGTAGACCAGTTGTCCATCAATCTAAAAGAGCAGCTTGTGAAAAAGGGAAAAGATTTTATTGCATATTCCTTGGCTGTGGATGAGAGCACCGACATTTCTGACATTGCCCAGTTGTCAATTTTCATCCGCGGAGTGGACTCCAACCTAAGCGTGACAGAGGAGTTTTTGGCTTTACGTCCTATGCATGGCACAACTACGGGGCATGATTTGTATGAAGAGGTGTCAAGATGTGTAAATGAGATGGAGCTGCCTTGGGAAAAACTCGTGGGTTTGACAACCGACGGAGCACCTGCGATGTGTGGACACAGGAGCGGACTGGTGGCGAAGATACGGGAAGAGAAGGGAAGAGGAAAACGCGACAGGTGAGCTGACAGCTTATCATTGTATCATACACCAGGAAGCGTTGTGCGGTAAAGCCTTGAAAATGGAGCATGTAATGAGCATCATCACGCGCACAGTTAACTTTATCAGAGCCAAAGGTTTGAATCACCGCCAGTTCAAGGCATTTCTGACGGAGTTAGAAACGGAGCATGGTGATTTGCCTTATCACACAGAGGTGCGATGGCTAAGCCAGGGAAAGGTGCTTCAAAGATGTTTCGAGCTTCGTGAGGAGATTTGTCTGTTCTTGGACAGCAAAGGGAAAGACACAACACAACTCCGAGACGAAATGTTTCTGTGTGAAATGGCTTTTCTGTGTGACATTACGAGTCATCTGAATGCAATAAACTTGCAGCTGCAGGGTCGGGATCGTGTCATCTCTGATATGTACAGTACAGTGAAGGCATTTAAAACCAAACTGACTCTGTGGGAGACGCAGATGCGGAAAGAAAATTTGAGCCACTTTCCCAGCTGCCAGACCATGAAAGAGAAGCTCTCTACCAGTGCGTTCCCGAGCACACAGTTGGCTGATAAAATAGGTATGCTTGCCGCTGACTTTCGACGCCGATTTGCTGACTTTGAAGCACAAAAAAGCAGGTTGGAACTGCTCGGTAACCCATTTGCTGTTGACGTGGAAAGCTCACCACCAAACCTCCAAATGGAGTTGATTGACCTCCAATGCAATGATGCACTGAGGGCAAAATATGCGGCAGTGGGTGCTGCGGAGTTCGCCCGTTTCCTCCCCGGCACAATGCCCCAGCTGCGCATCCAGGCTGCTCAAACGTTGTCTATGTTTGGCAGCACATACCTGTGTGAACAACTGTTTTCTTTGATGAACCTGAACAAAACATCACACAGAAGTCGACTTACTGCTGAACACCTCCACTCAATTCTGAGGATTTCTTCAGCTCAGAGCCTTACCCCGAACATTGATGAACTTGTGGAAAAGATGGGACACCACCAAGTATCACCCTCAACCTCAAACAAGTGAACATTACTGTGCAATCACATATTTAGAGTTTTTACTCAGTTCAAGTTTAAAAGTTAAAATTTAATATTTGTTTTCACTGCATGTTACTTCTCCTTAAACAAAGTGTTGTTTTTGATTAATAGATTTTTGCACTTTATTTTTTTGTATTTCAATCCAATTATATTTTAAAAATATTTCAGTTGAGTGGATGATAGAAAATTGCTATTATTGTTTTTTCTTTGAAGTAAATTTAGCCCACTTTTGCTAAAATAGAAAATATAGTCTACTGATGGTGCCTTGAATACCGGTTTCTTTCATTTAATGTTCATGTTATGGGGATATTTATATAAAGGAAATTTGTCTTTTGTGTCTGTTGAAAATTAAAGATTACTGACAGAGCCATAAGAAAATATTGCTTTATTTATCTGATCATATTGTAATATATTTGTTAGGTTTTCAGTAGGTTCAATTAGGTTCACTAGACTATATGCGTCATTTAAAAATTTTTCAATGAACATTCGAACAGTCCGGCCCTCGTCTTGTAGCTGATTTTTTTATTTGGCCCTCCGTCCATTTGACTTTGACACCCCTGCCGTAGGGCAATGAATCCGTTCAGGATATGCCTATTGGATGGTTCAAGTTAACTCGTGAAAATGTCATTGTACAGAATCACATACATTTTCCTATCTCATTTAATATAAGGAATTTGAAATTATTTATACTTCTACTTTTGATACTTAAGTACATTTTAAACCAATACATTTAGACTTTTACTCAAGTAGTATTTTACTGGGTGACTTACTTTAGTAATTTTCTATTACGGTATCTTTACATTTACTCAAGTATGACAATTTTCCACCACTGGATGTGGCTGGTGGTTATAGCATTTATTTCACATGACCAATCAATTTAGACAAGCGTGTAAGTGTGAACTAATACTTAAAAATATTCTATATCTGGACACTTTGTTTACCTAGAATTTTTCCTTATTGTAGGCTACTACCACTTTTAGTCTTAATCTTTACTACACTATTCACTGCTGAGCACATGACCTCACATGTGAATCCTTAAAGAGGGTGGGGCTGGCTTAAGAGGGTGTGAACAATGCTGAATAGGTGTAGACAAAGGAGAGCTCTTCAGTAGGTACTTAAACGTTCAAAAGGCCCTTTTCTCAAAAGTGAGTTTACAAGTTTATCAACTTTCAAAGCAGAATTACTTTCCCATTGTTCCTCAAAAATGCAATGATATACTATTTTGTAGCTCTGAGTCTCTACTTCTATCCAATGTAAAAAAACACACCATGTCATATGTTGCTACATAAGACTGAATGCAGGTGGTTAGTCACATTTTAGAACTCATTCTCAATAGAAAAATGGTTAAAATTCACATTATTCAAATACATTCATGAAGTTCAGTATTCCAATGCACTACCTGTATCATCTATCATCTATCATCTCTAGAAACTTAATAAAGTAGACTCAAACAAACACACAGTGATGTGTGTGGTGGTGTGAAAGCCCTGTGTAGGCCATGTACAGTGATTTCAGAAAGTATTCAGACCTCTTAACTTTTTCCACATTTTGTTATGTTATAGCCTTATTCTAAAATGTATGAAATTATTATTTTTTTGCCTCGGATCTATTTTAACACATTTTTTAAAAACTGAAATGTAACATTTACAAGTATTCGGACCCTTTACTCAGTACTTTGTTGAAGCACCTTGAGTCTTCCTGGGTATGACGTGCATCTCAAAACAAAAACTAAAGAACACAGTTTCTCCATCCTTCATTGTATGACAGTTTCCCAAGTTTCAACTCCATCATTATACCCCATGTAAAATGTAAGGGGTTGTGTTAAGTTCAAGGAGGTGGTGAGGTAAGCTTGAATGGAGGTTTGGAAGTGTCATCTTCCTGGGGTTTGGGGTCGCGCCTGTGGGGTCTGGGTGGAGCGGCTGGAATCCTGTGGTCTGGTGCTTTAGGGTCCGGGAGGATTAAAAGTAGAGTCTCCCCTCCTCACAGAAAAAAAAAACATTAGGAACACCACCATGGAAAACAGTGGCCATTTTTAATTGAGGACCTGTCAGTGGGACTGTGGTCAGAGAAGGGGGCTCATCACCATTAGGGTTAGCAGAGGAGATTTCGCAAATCATTCAGGGAGATCATTACAGAGGGTTGCTGGGTACCCATGTGGTAAGGAAAAGGGGGACATTGTGGCAAGAGGTGGAAGTTGGCTACCGCAAACGTTTCCATAAATCTCTTTGACCAACATCACGCAGTCTTTTTATTGTTTCAACGTGTTCTTTAAAACATCAGAGTGGCGGCCATACGAGTGAGTGATCTTCGGGCGGGGGTTCTTTGTTACATCATCCTAATCACAGCTCTGACCTAGCTTTGATTCTAAGCTCTTTGAGCAAATTAAAAGTCTTCACCAGCTCTCCAGTTACAGATCATACATCTTCAAATCTAATCAATGTATTGGTCACGTACAAATATTTTGCAGATGTTATCGCAGGTGCAGCAACATGCTTGTGTTTCTAGCACCAAAAGTGCAGTAATACCTAACAATACTAAATTAATACAAGAATAAAAAAAGATGATATGATGGGGTGTATAGACATGGCCAGTATATGAATAGAAAAGGTGTCTTCAGAACGCACACTCCACGATAGGCCTAGTTAAACATTTCCTGTTCTTCCACTTGTTCGTCCGTGTGTGGTTAACTTTTTCACACATATTTACCAACACAATCATCACTGCACAGTAGTCATAAGCTATCTAGAGGGTAAAATGCTACAGGCCTAGGCCAGGTTTCCCAGATAGGCAGACCGAGGGCCAAATTCATCCCGGGGTTGATTGTATTTGGCCCCCCAACTTTAATTAAAAAAATTAAATAAAAAACGACATAAGACTGTAAAGTCTCCAGGAAATCAGCTCAAGTGATTTAAACTTAGGAAATCTGTTCCCGAGTATTGCCACGCATAAAAAGAGGCATACGTGATCGTATCCCAAAGTAATCAGGGATTTAAATAAATCAGTTTGTCAAATTGGGGTGGCAGGATAGCCTAGTGGTTAGAGAGTTGGACTAGTAACCGGAAAGTTGCAAGTTCAAACCCCCGAGCTGACAAGGTACAAATCTGTCGTTCTGCCCCTGAACAGGCAGTTAACCCACTGTTCCTATGCAGTCATTGAAAATAAGCATTTGTTCTGAACTCACTTCCCTAGTTAAATACAGGTAAAAATAAATAAAAATACTATCCGTTTGGAATTCTTGCAATCAATTTGCAGTGTACAAATGATTTCTAACTATGTCCCCTCAAATTTTTGGTGCACTGAGCAAAATTTGAGCCTTGGAAACTTTAACATTGTGAACATTTTGTGCAACTTACAGTGAAGACTGAGGCTGTAGCCTTACAGTTTGACAGTAGCCAATCTAGGCTATTTGTCCAACACAACCAATGGAGCAAATCCCATAACATTTTCACGTGGAAATAGAAATCAAAAGCTATGATATAGTCTACAATAGCCGATACGTGACCCATTTAAGGAAACTAGGCGTATGGTCGCGGGTCACTACTTCACACGAGAGCTATTTGAACGTATTCTGTGTTTTATATCAAAATGCATTTTTTGGCAGAAATGCCTTCTGGATCATGTGAACTTTCATGTGCCTTAATAACAAAATTGTCTGTCATCTGTAAATACGAATAAAATTGTTAAATTACAAGGTTTAGCCACAGAAAAAAAACAGCAACCTTCCCGCTAGCCATGATTGGCTGAGATAATGAGTGGACTGGACATGGCGAGAAATGAGTTTGGATTGGTCTGCCATATAGCACCCTTTGTTTACTTGAGCTAGTCAGTATGTGTAGGTAATCCTGTATAATACTGCTTTATATATATATATATATATATATATATATATATATATATATATATATATATATATATATATATATATAGCGTAGTAGAACTGCAAAAGTGTTGCTCTCCACTTTCTGGAGGACTGAGTTTTGAAATCAGTGGAATTAGAGTATGATAGCTAAGGAGATGGAGAAAATACCTCTCCGGATTACATCTTCAAACTAAGTGCAACCATGGCTTCAGTGACAGAGAGAAGCATCCAACCATGATGTATACAGGTAAGATAGTCTAGCAAGCTACATGTTCAGATATTACACATTTCTAATTTTGACAAAGTCATTTTCATTTCAAGTTAAAGTGTACTGTTAGCTAACGTTAGCTGGCTGGCTCGCAAGCTAATGTTACGTGTATGATCTTATTATTCGTTTCTCAGATTCATTTGCTTGGCTAGTTATACCCTAGTGTTAGCTAGCTAACATTGAACCTGGTTGGTTAACTACCTGCAGATTCACGCAGGGTAGTAACGTCATGAGTTGGGATTATGGTTCATTTACCTAGCTAGCTAGAAGTCTTAGCAAAAGACTCCACTATGCAAGTGTCCATTTTAATAGAATTTCACTGCGACAACTGTTAGCTTGGGTGCTTGACTTCTGTTTTGATCCGAGCATTCTGTCCTCCCTTAAAGATGGGTGGAGCTAAAGCTTGAGGGTGTGAACGATTCTGAATGGGTGTAGACAAAGAAGAGCTCTCCAGTAGGTACCAAAACATTCATAGGCTATTTTCTCAAAAGTGAGGTTACAAGTTTATCAACTCCCCACTGTTCATGATATACCAATTAGTAGCTCTGTGTCTCTGCTTTTATTCAATGTAAAAAAAACATTGACATTTTGCTACATAAGAACTAATCAAGGAGATCAGTCACATATGTGGTGTTCAATGCAGGCCTACATTGCATGAGACTTAACGTTTTTACATTATGAAGGGTTTGACATTAATATGTTTTTACTTGGTCCCATTCTGTTAGACAAATTGTTGACTTTAAATTGCAAGAAACCACTCTACTAAATAAAATGTCATATTACCATACAAATTATTAGACAAACTCAGCAAAAAAAAGAAACGTCCTCCCTCTCAACTGCGTTTCATTTCAGCACACCTAACATGTGTAAATATTTATATGAACATAAGATTCAACAACTGATCCAAACTGAAAAAGTTCCACAGACATGTGACTAACAGAAATTGAATAATGTGTCCCTGAACAAAGGGGGGGGGGGGGGGGGGTAAATCAAAAGTAACCGTCAGTATCTGGTGTGGCACCCAGCTGCATTAAGTACTGCAGTGCATCTCCTCCTCATGGACGGCACCAGATTTGCCAGTTCTTGCTGTGAGATGTTACCCCACTCTTCTACCAAGGCACCTGCAAGTTACCTGACATTTCTGGGGGGGAAAGACCCTAGCCCTCACCCTCCAATCCAACAGGTCCCAGACGTGCTCAATGGGATTGAGATCCGGGCTCTTTGCTGGCCATGGCAGAACACTGACATTCCTGTCTTGCAGGAAATCACGCACAGAACGAGCAGTATGGCTGGTGGCATTGTCATGCTGGAGGGTCATGTCAGGATGAGCCTGCGAGAAGGGTACCACATGAGGGAGGAGGATGTCTTCCCTGTAACGCACAGCGTTGAGATTGCCTGCAATGACAACAAGCTCAGTCCGATGATGCTGTGACACACCGCCCCAGACCATGACGGACCCTCCACCTCCAAATTGATCCCGCTCCAGAGTACAGGCCTCGGTGTAACGCTCATTCCTTCGTCAATAAATGTGAATCCGACCATCACCCCTTATGAGACGAAACCGTGACTCGTCAGTAAAGAGCACTTTTTGCTAGTCCTGTCTGGTCCAGCAATGGTGGATTTGTGTTCGTAGGTGAAGTTGTTGCCAGTGATGTCTGGTGAGGACCTGCCGTACAATAGGCCTACAAGCCCTCAGTCCAGCCTCAGCCTATTGCGGACAGACTGAGCACTGATGGAGGGATTGTGAGTTCCTGGTGTAACTCGGGCAGTTGTTATTGCCATCCTGTACCTGTCCCGCAGGTGTGATGTTCGGATGTACCGATCCTGTGCAGGTGTTATTACATGTGGTCTGCCACTGCGAGGAAGATCAGCTATCCATCCCGTCTCCCTGTAGAAATGTCTTAGGCGTCTTACAGTACCAATTTTGCAATTTATTGGCCACATCCGCAGCCCTCATGTTCCTTGCAGCCTTCCCAAGGCACATTCACGCAGGTGAGCAGGGACCCTGGGCATCTTTCTTCTGGTGTTTTTCAGAGTCAGTAGAAAGGCCTCTTTCGTGTCCTAAGTTTTCATAACTGTGACCTTAATTGCCTACCCTCTGTAAGTTGTTAGTGTCTTAACGACCGTTCCACAGGTGCATGTTCATTAATTGTTTATGGTTCATTGAACAAGAATGGAAAGCAGTGTTTAAACCCTTTACAATGAAGATCTGTGAAGTTATTTTGATTTTTTACAAATTATCTTTGAAAGACAAGGTCCTGAAAAAGGGACATTTCTTTTTTTGCTGAGTTTAGTAGGCTACCCCTCTGCCTATTGACCTATTTACATATTCAAGCCTGTCTCAAAATACAACACTGTCCCTTTAATTAAGACATAAGCTTTTTACCTGACTGGCTTTTCAAAGACAACTTGAAAATATTGCTTACAGGTTTTGTGCTCTTGTAGGAAGCAGTAAATCCCCATTGCTGCCCTATGCTTATCTATAACTGGACTAATAATTAGCAAAGAATATCAACAAATTCACACATGTGCAGCTCTGAACTGATCTGAAACGCGCATTCACTTGCGGGTCATCGACAGTTTGTTGCATTGAAAAGGAAGCTGATATAATGTTGATTCGATCACAGAAGAAACATTGATCAATATATTTCGGCCCACAGCTGAATGTAATTTGGGGCCTAAGAAACACACAACTGTCAAATAAAGCTATTTGACTAAAACAATGGTGATTACAAGTGGTGAGTGATTGTATCAGCAAGCTGTGAGAACACCACTTCTTCAGGCTGTCAATCAACAATAATATAGGCCAATCTGGTCCTTTCACCGACGGTGGTGTCTTGCCTTAAAAGCCTCACAGCCGTTGGAAGTTATTAGTCTATTCATCTGAGAGGTAACTAATTATACTGAACCGTGTGTGTTGTCCAGAGGACAGCCAAGGTGATTGAGTGGGTAACAGTGTGAAGACATGTATAGGATGGGTGGAGGGGAGAGACTGGGAAGAGGGCTATAAATCTTACACATCAACATCTGGGAGAGGCCAGGACCCTGTTCTGTGTGGTGAGATTATAGAGCAGTGCTTTGCTGCTCTGCCTTCCTCCTGAAGCACAGCATCATGTCCTGGACCTAAAGACCAACAGCATCTGTAACACCCTCACTCTGTCAGAGCACCATGAACAAGTTCATAAAAGATATATATCAGAAAACAGGCCTTAGAAATGTACTATTTACTACCCCTGCCATGGGCTAAATATTGCACAACAAATCTAGAATTTCTCCCTACAGCGTGGGCTATATTTAAGCTGGGTGTGGTGGCGACAATGAGCACGTCAACAGACCTTACAACATACGACAATACTGATGCAATTTAACTGACCTAACTGGGCGTGTGCATAAGCTACCTTTTACCGTCTGCCTTACAGGAGAAACTGGCAACTTGTACTGCCCAAATAAGACAAACGCTCTGAAACCCGACCCTTTAACCAGTTATCACACCCTAGGCCAATTACACGCACAACAAACTGGGCTATTCATCAGAGGAAAATAAACAGTCCACCCTGTACTTAATACTACAATAAACTATAGTCTAGCTAAACACAATAGTAAAACCTGCACACATTGGCGCGTCCATCGAAAACGACTGAGCTGACCTGTTGAGGTCACTCAAGGCAAGTCTGAATCATTAGGTGGGGCAAAAACTTCACATTTCCTTGCCTTGCATCTCCTTCCAGTTGATGGGCGAACGGCTGCAGTGTCTACAGCCAGGGGCTATGACATCATAGGCTAGCTGCTAGGTTACAGCAAATGTCCTGCCTCTGGGAAATAAGTCTCAGTGTGGTAGGGTACACACAGGCCCGTCACTGATGCATGGCTTGACACAGGCTTTGACTAAGCACGCATCCTCTAGTCCAGTGTTTCCAACTCCGGTCCTCCAGTACATGTTGTGGCCGGACAAACTCACCTGATTCAACTCAATGATTAGTTGACTAATAGAATCAGGTGTGCTTGTCCGAGGCCACAACATGTACCATTGGGGGTTCTGGAGGACTGGAGTTGGGAAACACTGCTCTAATCTAGCACACATTGGTGAGAAACCACAGAATGAAAGACGAACCGCCCTTGCTGTCTCTGCCTGCCTGCCCCCCCCCCCTTGGGTTGTGCCGTGGCGGAGATCTTTGTGGGCTATACTCGGCCTCGTCTCAGGATGGTAAGTTGGTGGTTGAAGATATCCCTCTAGTGGTGTGGGGGCTGTGCTTTGGCAAAGTGGGTGGGGTTATATCCTTCCTGTTTGGCCCTGTCCGGGGGTGTCCTCGGATGGGGCCACAGTGTCTCCTGACCCCTCCTGTCTCAGCCTCCAGTATTTATGCTGCAGTAGTTTATGTGTCGGGGGGCTAGGGTTAGTTTGTTATATCTGGAGTACTTCTCCTGTCCTATTCGGTGTCCTGTGTGAATTTAAGTGTGCTCTCTCAAATTCTCTCTTTCTCTCTCTCTCTGAGGACCTGAGCCCTAGAACCATGCCTCAAGGACTACCTGACATGATGACTCCTTGCTGACCCCAGTCCACCTGGCCGTGCTGCTGCTCCAGTTTCAACTGTTCTGCCTTATTATTATTGGACCATGCTGGTCATTTATGAACATTTAAACATCTTGGCCATGTTCTGTTATAATCTCCACCCGGCACAGCCAGAAGAGGACTGGCCACCCCACATAGCCTGGTTCCTCTCTAGGTTTATTCCTAGGTTTTGGCCTTTCTAGGGAGTTTTTCCTAGCCACCGTGCTTCTCCACCTGCATTGCTTGCTGTTTGGGGTTTTAGGCTGGGTTTCTGTACAGCACTTTGAGATATCAGCTGATGTACGAAGGGCTATATAAATCAATTTGATTTGATTTTGATTTGAAAGGGTAAATAAACATTTGTGCCCTGCATGTAGCTTTCTTCTCTAAGCAATTCTGAAAATATTGTTCTTCCAATGAATACCGAACACTACTTCTACTAGGCTAGAAGCCCATGTACTCATTTGTTTATTTAACTAGGCAAGTCAGTTAAGAACAAATTCTTATTTAACAATAAATGACAGTGTACCCTGGTCAAACCCTCCCCTAACCTGGATGACACTGGGCCATTTGTGCACCGCCAGATCATGGCCAGTTGTGATTCAGCCCGGGATCCAACCAGGGTTTGTAGTGACACCTCTTGCACTGAGATGCAGTGCCTTAGAACGCTGCGCCACTCATAAACAGCATAATACTAGGGTGACATATTTTGCTTAAGTTTTAGGCGAGGTTACATCATGTTGAGACGCCCCAACTAATTGGTCTGTTCAGCTGGTTTGCACAACAATGTTCAGTCTGTCTGCTCATGACTCCATACCATATTATACAGTATTCCTTTACCAAAGTTAGGTTATTCAAGACAAAACCTATCTCAATGTGTATGTGTGTGTCACACACACACACACACACACACACTGCAAATGTGGACTTAAAATGCAAATAGGGCTGGGCAATATATATCACAACATTTTTCACAGTATTTTATGTTTTTGAATAAAACAGTTCTAAATTAGCTTTATAAGTAGTGCATGACCTCGGGGTGGCAACATACCCATTGAAATCACTTAGAATGTCTTTCTCCATTCTGATTGTTTTATACTGTACAATCCGATTTCCACAACAAAAAATTCAGCATTTTCATCCATTTCCTGCACTCATCTCAACAAGGTTATCAAACATGTATTTGCATCTGACCATGTAGACAGAGTGAACGGCAAATGCCTGTGACTGATCAACCAACAACTGCTCTCCTTGAGTGACAGCGGGTGAGGGAAGCGGAACGCAAGAGGAAGGGGGAGAGAGACGACTCAAATAGCAAAACAGAGTAAACATGTATTTTTTTTTACGGACGTTACATGCATAGGAGTGGCGTATCACATTTAACAAACATTGAAATACTGGTGTAGAAGAAAAGGTAATGTAAAACCCAAACCAGCCTGTGCATTAATAGTAAATTAGTAAAAAGTCAAATATTCCGCCCTGTCCGAAATGCAAACATCAGGTGCTTTATTAGGAAAAGGGAGACCTAATCCGTTTCACAACTGAATGCGTTCAACCCGAAACGAGTCTTCCGCATTAAACCCAACCGCTCTGAATCCGTGTGGATCCATTACGCCTCGATCATACAGAGTGTAATTGCATTTTGGTACACTAGAAGTACATTCATTTCCAATGGAACGCTGCGTTTTCCTTGCAGCATTGCGTTGCAGTGCGTTCTGTGTGTTGCATAAGTTGGCTTTATCTAAAGTATGCATAAAACTGTATGCATAGACGTCTTGACAGAAATGGTAGCAGAAAGTGAATGTTATACTTTTGTTGCACACATATCCAGATGATGTTGCGTACCATTTTGCTCAATTACTATCGGTGTGATCAAGGTGTTAGTGCGAAGCAACAGTACAGTAGCTGCGCTGCACTTCACTACAGTAAACAACTCCACTACCGTATCCGTTTCTCTGATAAAACGTCATTGTAAAACTTCACCAGGTTGTGAAATAAGGTTGTTTGCACTACCCGAGTCAAGGTGCTGAGGTAAGCTGGGTTTCTCAACTCCACGATATGTACATCTCTATGGATTTGGGTTGCTAGTACTGTGGGATGAGCGTACCTCCGACTACATCAAGTCGCTGTCAGTCGATACGAGGAAACAGTTGTTGGTTTTATTTGACTAAAGTTTTATTTGAAAGTATGAATTTCAGCAAACAAAGAAAGGCACGCAGCTAGAGGACAAACATAGGTACACAGCCAGGGTTTAAGAACTTACATTTATTAACTGACTGCGACTCAATAGTCAAGAGGTTCATTCTGCCCACAGTCGCATCTGTTCAACTCCATTGATGTGATGTACATTGTGTTCTCATAAATGTCAACTTAATTACATTCCTAAACATACCTTTTTTTGCAGGTATAGTGCATTTAGACAATCGAGCCAGATACCATCAATGTATAGAAATGGATCCTGCAAGTGAATTCTATGAACTAATTATAGATGGGTGCGGCCACAATCCACATTTTTTAGCATTTTTAGTCCTTTTTTTTGGTCAACATTCGGTGTCCAGATTGTTCATTTCACACTATCCCTAACAGTCCAGGATCAATTTCCCACCAACTTATGAGCCGATACTATCAGACCTCGAATCAGTGATATGGAAACTGCAAGCCTCACCAGTGTCACGTGAATGGATAATAAGGTCCAAATGAGGTGAAGTAACTGAAAAGCAAGTTACTGGTTAGCTAGCTTGTTAAGTTAATCAATCAATCGGTTCTGTGCTGGTCAGGTTCTGCTCTTTCACCACCTCTACAATCCCCTCAAACAGTGTTTACATAAACTATGCACAAGCTAACTACTGTTACAACATACGAAATGTATTATTTGTAGTTAATAGTTAACTAGTTATAGTAGCAGAGTTTACTCAACGTATCTAAAATAGAGCTACCTAGTTAAGTTACCTCGATTACAATGGTAGTTAAGAAAAACGGTAACATACTCTAAAAATTACAAAGGAAGGAAAATAACGTTAATTAGCTAGCGAGCCTCTAAAAGCTGGCAGGTACTTCATAGTAGAGAAGAATGTGACAAAATGGTAAGCTAACGTAGCTAGCGAGCGAGGTTAACGTCCAAATTATGTATTTGGGCGAACATCAATTATTTAACACCGTTAAACTATCATAAACGAGACTGTAAAACCAGAAATGTCACAACATAACTATGTCACAGCACACATACTGGGCAACAGGAAGTGCCTAAAAGGCCATCTGTAATAGCCATGCTAGTGTGGCTAACACTAGCTAACCTGTTAGCTATGAATCAAAACAGTTCACCCACACCAGATAGAAAGTGGTGCAAGCTCACGCAAGAAATTGTCAGAACAAAGTCGCATAATAACCTACAAATGTTAGAAATAATATCAAATTGTCCTTTTCGTCACACGCAATTGTCGAAGCTGAATGTCTTCAGAAGATAAATAGCCAATAACTTACTTGTTTAGAGTAAACACCTCCGGATAAATAGTAAACGTTAACTGTCAAGTTGCAGCAGCCGCGCACACTCACGGCTCCTCCGCGAGCCCCACTGGTCCGTGCGCGTTCACGGCGCAGTCACCCTGGTTCTATCAGAGGAAGAGGTAAAGAGAGAGGTCCAACTCGACGAAATATGTGTCTCCCTCCAGCAGGTGGCGTGTTATCGCCCACCAAGCAAGTCTATTTTCTATGGAGGTCAATGAGTGTCGAATTTGGTACCCAAGAAATTGCATGGTTTATTTCCTACATCAGGTTTATTTGTATGCTTAGGTTGTTACGATTTTTTTTTTTACATATTTTTTATATATATATATATATATATTTGTATTATAACATTTCAAATTACAATACGATACAAACATATGTATTTTTTTTCTGAAGAAACATAAAATAGCATTACAAGTAAATTACTGATATAAGTAGGACACCTGACATCCCCTTAGAACACGTGACATTCCTTAACTTTGAGGGGAACATGTATTTATATTGATTTATATTGTATTTCTATTTATATTGTATTGATGATTTATTGGCCATTGAAAGGTTTTGTAGCCACCGGTCGGGCCAATTCTACAGTATTTCAATTAAATATTTAAAGGACAAAATTGCTTTTTGATGTAGTGAGGACAGTAACATTAGTAATCTCAAATGTTTCTTGTTTTATTTGTATATTTAGCTCACATAATATAATTTAAAGTATGCATTAAGGTGTCTGTAATAGAATAAACGTAGCAATATCAAATGTAGACGTTAATAAATTCCTTTCTATAGCTTCCAAAATATTTTTATTAACGGTGGGGGAGTGCCAAGATGGAGGAGCGGTGACTTCGAAACAACGCCCCCTATCTGTCATCTCCAGTGTATATTTAAATCAATGCTTGCTTTTATTGCTCTCATTTGATTCGATTCTGGGAGAGAAAGGATGGTGGTGTGATATAATTTATTCATTGTAACATTTTTGGTAGGCTAGGTGTGTGTGTGTGTGTGTGTGTGTGTGTGTGTGTGTGTGTACAATATGGACAACAAATATATTTCAAGCAGTTATAAATCTTTAATTGTCACAAGGTAACAATGTGAGATATGTATATATTTTGTTCTCTTTTAATATTTCACTCTTTTGTTTTAGCATAGTATTTTTTTTTAAATTGTTAGTTATTTTATGAATAACCTAAACCAACAGGAATTAAATATGAAAATGTATTCTTATGGGGCATGTCATTCGGTAGATATTCTCAATTTAAATGTTTTGTCTTTGTTCGGATTGAACAGACACACACACACACACAGACACACACACACACACACACACACACACAGCTTTTGAACAGACACACATTTTTCACCCCTTTTTAAAGAGCAAATAAACACTAGAAACAACGCCCTAACACACGACTGCTTTTTCAATGGACAATCATTTTATAACAGCTTCCTTCTTCAATCTACATCTTACAGAATTTTTTCCAATATATGCATTCCTTTATTTAATGTTGGACAAAAATACAAGTACAAGACTTGCACTGGTGGAAAAAAACCTGTAACATCTAATCAAAAGTGTAAGGACTTAATAGACACATGTATGTTTATGTTGGTATCGTTGTATCCATATGAGCATTGCTGTTGTCACAGGTATGATAGGGCTTTTCAGCTCTATACAGAAGTAGCTGATGGGGGTGCTTTTAGAAACCTATAGTAAAATTAGTATCGCCCCTATCATACATGTCTGTCATTTTTTTGCTGTTTCACACTAAAACATAAAAAGACATCAGGGCAAAATAATATCATACATGGCAAGCAATGTTGTCTAATAATTGGTTAAAAATGAGTGCCATATAACAAGGTTAATAATTATGTATTTAGTTACCAATTACATAAATATTGTATTTCAAGTTCTTCATAAATTGAAATAAACACTCAAATGTGTAAATACATGGATGTGTACAGTTCATAGAATCAACAATTAGATGATCAGAAGAGTGCGGACACCAAATGGCACAAACTACATCTACATCATACCAGACTTACACACCCCAATTCAAAATGCATCCTGACCGAATCCAAAAAGTCATCAGCCAGTTAATCAAAGAGACAAACAAATAGAAATGCTTTCAATGCATTTGGTAATATATACATTTTCAACTTTTTGCATCATTGTCAATGAAGAGAAATACAATTTGAACTGTACTGTAGCTTCAGTGTTCTGCACAAAGACTGGTAGTCCACTTAATGACACAGGTGCAGAGACAGACAAATCATCACTAACTGCAATACTGCCTCACCCACTTACAAAATGCCCCTGTCCTGACGTGAAAACTATCTTTAAACTGTAATATTCTAGTTATTATATTATGTGATCAAATTCCATT
This sequence comes from Oncorhynchus mykiss, assembly GCF_013265735.2. Taxonomy (NCBI): domain Eukaryota; kingdom Metazoa; phylum Chordata; class Actinopteri; order Salmoniformes; family Salmonidae; genus Oncorhynchus; species Oncorhynchus mykiss. The sequence continues at coordinate 14,348,295 of NC_048565.1, read as the reverse complement.
GTCTCAAAAGTAGCCATGGTAGGCTACATACCTCTTTCAATAACATAAAACAATAGACAACAGTCTTTCAATAGTTCCACTTACATATGACAAACATTTGGAGGGGGAAAAAAACATACAAGCTGGACAGCTGCATCGTTATACTTTTCTCTCCAACCAATTCAGGTTTTGCGTGCATAGAACTTGCATAGAGAAAGCTCTGAAGGAGTTAGGGTCTCTTCACTATTTTTGCTACGTTCATTTTCTTCTGAATACCTTCACTTGAAAATGCAGTTTGCTTTTATTTGTAGTTCAGAATCTCTTTTGGCAGATACAGGGAAATGACAAGAGTAGGTCCAGGTAAAACCACAATATAGATAGCCCTCGAACAGTGAAGATTAGAATCCCACACACTACCTCGCCAGACAGCGTATAGGTCTTGGTCTATTGAACACTAAGGGATGCTCCCTGCCTCTGTATTACAGGAGTCTAGGTTTTAATTAAACAGCAACAAACATGATAGCTACCTCTGTTTAAAAAACAATACTGTTTGAGTGTGCTCAAATCCAGCTGGAAGCTAGCTGACACAGTGTAGGGAGAAAGAACAAGGAAGTGCATGACCAGGTCAAAGGGTCAACGCTTCATGTTGTCTCTCAATGCTCCTTTTTCATCCTCTTCTCTTTAGTTGTCAGCAGAGAGACACAGTGGCTACCAGAGATTACCCTCATAAAAACAGTCTCTTTTATCCAAAGCAATAATGAACAAATATTCTGTGTACAGTGCATGACCTATGCAGGGATTGAGCTCACAACCCTGCAGTAGAAAACACCACGCTCCAACCAAATGAGCCAACAGGACATCGGAAGTGGGTCACACGTCTGTACTTATAGCGCGAGTGTTGGTGTAGAAGTCCGGTGCTGGGTTGCTGCGATGCTGGCTGGTGCTCAGCAGGGAGCCATGCAGGGAGGGCAGGGCGAGAGCCAGGGCTGGGTTCTCATAGTGCGTGGGCATGTAGGTGATGCGCTCGCCGCCATTGTGCATCTCGTCGGTGGTTCGGATATAGAAGGGTGATTCGTAGGGCGAACAGGTGGGGCAGTAGTTACGTGGGGGGCCCGTGGCGTGAGAGGCAGGGAGTTCCGGGGAGAGGGAGAGGGGAGTGACGGCCGTCCCGTCCACCCCGGGAGCACTGCATGCGTTGCAGGCAAAGTGGGGCTGCGTGACGGAGCTGGTGTCCCCTTCTGACCCATTCTTCTTACAGCAGTAATACTGAAAGGCAAAGGGGAAGAGGGAGGGAGACGGAGAGCGGAATGTTGTGACAGTAAATAAGTGAACAGAGACTGTAGTGATTCTGAGGCTTAATATCTCTCTCACACACACCTACCTGGAGTCTACAGTAACAGAGCACTGCTATGATACACAAGAGTATCACCGTGGCGAGAATTCCTCCGGTTATGACAACAGTTCCAGCTGTCATCCGACCAGCTCTCCATCAAACTCTGAAGGCACAAGAAGTGGCACAATCATCACAGATGGCCACTGGACAAACAGAAATCTGGGTCGTATTCAGTAGGACACAATGTAGCAAAATGTTTTGCAACGGAAAATGAGAATGTGTGTTCTAATGTTCAGATAGTACCTTCCTATTTCATTCAGAACATGACCCAGACGAACTGAATACCATAAAACATGAATCATCTAATCATCTCCTCATCAAGCCTTTAATTTGAATCAGGTGTGTGAATGCTAGGGCAAAAACTAATTTGTGTTGCCAGGACCAGGATTGAAAAACCCTGTTCTTGGGAAGAAAGTGGAACTCACGTTCAGCAAAGTGTGCAATAAAACCTGTAAGAGAGAAGATCATGGGCAGTACAATGATCTCAGACAATGTCAATGATTAGTATACTGCAACATGCCTGCTTGTAATGTACAGTAGCCTTCTGTAACAGTGGAGGTGTTCTCCTCTCTTACTACTATTTAATTTCATTACTTGTTTGGTTTTTATTGGACCAGGACATTGGCATTCTCAATGACATCTCATTTGATAAGAGAATGGGGGGGGGGGTTAAGACTCGATGACAGATCGGCCCCTGTGTACTGTACTCACATCAGAAGATTGTTCTGAGGGTGGGAGAGGAAACCCCAGGGCGGGAGAGGAAACTGCAGGGCGGGAGAGGAAACCCCAGGGCGGGAGAGGAAACCCCAGGGCGGCAGAGGAAACCCCAGGGCGGGAGAGGAAACCCCAGGGAGTGAGAGGAAACCCCAGGGCGGGAGAGGAAACCCCAGGGCGGGAGAGGAAACCCCAGGGCGGGAGAGGAAACCCCAGGGCGGGAGAGGAAACCCCAGGGCGGGAGAGGAAACCCCAGGGCGGGAGAGGAAACCCCAGGGCGGGAGAGGAAATCCCAGGGAGGGAGAGGAAACCCCAGGGAGGGAGAGGAAATCCCAGGGTGGGAGAGGAAATCCCAGGGAGGGAGAGGAAACCCCAGGGCGGGAGAGGAAACCCCAGGGCGGGAGAGGAAACCGCAGGGTGGGAGGAGATGATGATGGACAGATGGACAGATACACAGCGTCGTCGTCTCGAGACCAAACCAAACTAAGCCCTGTTTAACACAACAAGAAATAAAGAATCCAATATCATTTCATATCATCAATCAATCACATTTATTTATAAAGCCCTTCTTACATCAGCAGATGTCACAAAGTGCTGTACAGAAACCCAGCCTAAAACTCCAAACAGCAAGCAATGTTGATGTAGAAGTACTATGGCTAGGAAAAGATGTAGAAGTACGATGGCTAGGAAAAAACTATCTTTTTTTATTTACATCTCCATGTTACTGTTTCCTGGCTACACTTCCTTATAAGTTATCTTGAAGAAAATAAAATAATATATATATATATATATATATAATAATAATAATAAAAAATAAGTTATCTTGAAGTACAAATCCTTGCCACAAGATGGGGCTGCAAATTTACAAACTGGTCAGAGAGGGAAAAAGACATCAGTGTGCTATTCATGTCCGAAAAACAAAAACAATAGTTCACATCCAGGATGACGTTGTACAGACGTCACTACACTCTTTGAAAGTGGAAGTGCATGCAGGTGTACCCTGAAGATGATTCAGACCAAGTACATTGCTCTACCGTAGGTTCCTTAGATGTATCCAGACTGGAATTATCTGGACAATTTCAGCCAATTACCATTCAAATGATGAGCTCTCACTGTAGCTGTGCCATATACTGTCATTATTTATCCACCACTATACTGTAACCTGGGCTACACCAAGTCCAAACAATGCATTCTATTTCTATCACAATATGGCAGTGAACAAGAACCCCTTCATCAAATAGTTATTAGTTATTAAGGGATTTACTAAGGGAGCTATTCATATATTTGAGTCGTCAGTCTCTCTGCTATCAGTGGTGTGTTTCACAGCACTGACTTTTAATCATAGGGATGAGCTGAGATATGCCTAGAAATCTAGGGATCAGCCTATCCAGGTGATGTCAGATTGAACGCTTCGGTCATACTGACAGACAGACAGGCAGATGCCAATTCTAGTGTATAGTTAGGTATAGGCTGAAATACTGTGCATTTAAACATGGGTACACACCATCTTGGCTGTCCATTGTTGACAGATACACACACATTCACACACAGACACACACACCATAGTCGTATATTTACTGTTTGCCACAGGGGCTAACATAGATCACACTGCAAACTGGCACACACTCTGACTGACACACTGCAAGTTGACACACACTCTGACTGACACACTGCAAGCTGACACACACTCAAAACCAAGTGCTCAGCCAGGCATGCAGACACATAGTCAGTCAAAGACCAAGACACACAGACACACGACACACACAAAAACAATTTAACTAAACCAAATCAAATCCAATTTTATTTGTCACATGCTTTGTAGACAACAGCTGTAGACTAACAGTGAAATGCTTATTTACGGGTCATTTTCCAACAAATATAAATAGTGACATGAGGAGTAAATACACAGTGGAATAAATACATGGTGGAGTAAATACACAGTGGAATAAATACATAGTGGAGTAAATACACAGTGGAATAAATACATAGTGGAATAAATACACAGTGGAGTAAATACACAGTGGAGTAAATACATAGTGGAATAAATACATAGGGGAGTAAATAAACAGTGGAGTAAATACACAGTGGAGTAAATACACAGTGGAATAAATACATGGTGGAGTAAATACACAGTGGAGTAAATACACGGTAGAATAAATACATGGTGGAGTAAATACACAGTGGAGTAAATACACAGTGGAATAAATACATGGTGGAGTAAATACACAGTGGAGTAAATACATGGTGGAATAAATAAACAGTGGAGTAAATACATGGTGGAATAAATACACAGTGGAGTAAATACACAGTGGAGTAAATACATGGTGGAGTAAATACACAGTGGAATAAATACATGGTGGAGTAAATACACGGTAGAATCAATACATGGTGGAGTAAATACACAGTGGAGTAAATACACGGTAGAATAAATACATGGTGGAGTAAATACACGGTGGAGTAAATACACAGTGGAGTAAATACATGGTGGAATAAATACACAGTGGAGTAAATACATGGTGGAATATATACACAGTGGAGTAAATACATGGTGGAGTAAATACACAGTGGAGTAAATACACGGTGGAATAAATACACGGTGGAATAAATACATGGTGAGTAAATACACAGTGGAGTAAATACATGGTGAGTAAATACACAGTGGAGTAAATACACGGTGGAATAAATACATGGTGAGTAAATACACAGTGGAGTAAATACATGGTGAGTAAATACACAGTGGAGTAAATACACAGCGGAGTAAATACACAGTGGAGTAAATACACAGTGGAGTAAATACATGGTGGAGTAAATACACAGTGGAGTAAATACATGGTGAGTAAATACACAGTGGAGTAAATACATGGTGAGTAAATACACAGTGGAGTAAATACATGGTGGAATAAATACACAGTAACTAACGAATAACAATAACAAGTAAAAAATAACATGGCGATACAGTGTTCAGACACTTTACTCAGTACTTTGTTGAAGCACCTTTGCCAGCGATGACAGCATTGAGTCTTCTGATGGTATGACACTACAAGCTTGGCACACCTGTATTTGGCGAGTTTCTCCCATTCTTCTCTGGAGACCCTCTCAAGCTCTGTCAGGTTGGATGGGGAGCGTTGCTGCAAAGCAATTTTCAGGTCTCTCCAGAGATGTTCGATCGGGTTCAAATCCGGGCTCTGGCTGGGCCACTTAAGGACATTCAGAGACTTGTCCCGAAGCCACTCCTGTGTTGTCTTGGCTGTGTACTTTGTTGTCTTGTTGGAAGGTGAACCATCGCCCCAGTCTGAGGTCCTGAGCGCTCTGGAGCAGATTTTCACCAAAGCTCTCTCTGTACTTTGCTCCGTTCATCTTTGCCTCGATCCTGACTAGTCTCCAGTCCCTTGCAGCTGAAAAACATCCCCACAGCATGATGCTGCCACCACCATGTTTAACCGTAGGCATGGTGATAGGTTTCCTCCAGACGTGACGGTTGGCATTCAGGCCAAAGAGTTATATCTTGGATTCGTCAGACTAGCGATTCTTGTTTCTCATGGTCTACGAGTCTTTAGTTGCCTTTTGGCAAACTCCAAGTGGGCTGTCGTATGCCTTTTACTAAGGAGTGGCTTCCTACCATAAAGGCCTGATTGGTGGAGTGCTGCAGAGGTTGTTGTCTTTCTGGAAGGTTCTCCCATCTCCACAGAGGAACTCTGGAGTTCTGTCAGAGTGACCATCGGGTTCTTGGTCACCTCCCTGACCAAGACCCTTCTCCTATGATTGCTCAGCTCTAGGAAGAGTCTTGGTGGCTCCAAACTTCTTCCATTTAAGAATGATGGAGGCCACTGTGTTCTTGGGGACCTTCAATGCAGCAGACATTTTTTGGTACCCTTCCCCAGATCTGTGCCTCGACACAATCCTGTTTCGGAGCTCTACCGATAATTCCTTTGACCTCATGACTTGGTCTTAGCTCAGGTGTGTGCCTTTCCAAATCATGACAAATCAATTGAATTTACCACAGGTGGACTCCAATCAAGTTGATGAAACATGTCAAGGATGATCAATAGAAACAGGATGCACCTGACTGTCACGCTCGTCATAATGAGAGGACCAAGATGCAGCGTGATATGGTTCCATCCTCTTTATTATGAAGCGAAACTCAAAGAAAACAATAAATGCACAAAACGAAAACGTGAAGCTGCTATAGTGCTAACAGGCAACTATACAAATTCAAGATCCCACAAAACACAAAGGGGAAATGGCTGCCTAAATATTATCCCCAATCAGAGACAACGATAAACAGCTGCCTCTGATTGGGAACCATACCAGGCCAACATAGAAATAGAAATCACCTAGATGACTCAGCTTAGTCACACCCCGACCTAACCAACATAGAGAATAAAAAGCTCTCTATGGTCAGGGTGTGACACTGACCTCAATTTTGAGTCTCATAGCAAAGGGTCTGAATACTTATGTAAATAATTGCTTTCTCATTATGGGGTAAACATAAACATAACATTTCATCAATATTAGAATTAGGCTGTAATGTAGCAAAATGTGGAAAAAATCAAGGGGTCTGAATACTTTCCGAATGCACTGTATACAGGGAGTGCCAGTACCGAGTCGATGTGCGAGGTAATTTAGGTAGCTATGTACATAAAGTGACCAGACAACAGGACAGATAATAGACAGTAGCAGCAGCATATGTGGTGAGTGTGTGTGTGTGTGTGTGTGTGTGTGTGTGTGTGTGTGTGTGTGTGTGTGTGTGTGTGTGTGTGTGTGTGTGTGTGTGAAATGTGCGCTGATAGAGGAAGTGTGGGCCCCCAGTCAGCCAGACAGAATTTAGTTTGAGCAACAGGGCAGATTGGATTAGTGGAGTCAGTCTAATGAGATATAATCAGACGGCAGCAGGTGGACGCTGCGCCGCCACAGCAGGGGTCTTAGGCTCCACTGGGCACCACCACTTCCTGTCAGAAGCACGAACAGGAAGTGACCAGTCATGTCTGTTTTTGTCCACCTGCATATTTCCAGCTGTGGGCAATGACTTGCTCAGACGGTGATGTAACATATTTTTTTGGTGCACAACTATGCCTGTCTAATAGTTGGCCAATTGAGGTAAACATTTATATTGGCAATCTTTTCAAAAGGCCTCCTCCACTTAATAACTTGATTAAATCAAGATATTCACTCTGCTTTAAGTTAGCTTTCATGCATGCTGTCATATTACTTTGTAAGTTCCGTTGAAATCAGTGGTACACACTTAGAAAAAAAAGTGCTGGTTCTGTGGCTGTGGCTGTCCCCATAGAAAAAAACTTTTGGGTTCCAGGTAGAACCCTTTTTGGTTCCAAGTAGAACCCTTTTTGGTTCCAAGTAGAACCCTTTCTACAGAGAGCTCTACATAGAACCCAAAATAGTTCTACCTGGAACTACAAAGGGTTCTACATGAAACCAAAAATGGTTCTCCTAAGGGTACAGAAACCTTTTTTCTAAGAGTGTAGTGATAATCTAATTTCCTCATCTAAGTACTATTGAAACATAGTTTTTTGACTGTAACACCAGAGCCTGTAGTAGTGCTTATCTAGAATCAGTTTTGCTTTTTAGATTATAATGAATAGACAGGATCGACCTGTTCCTAGATTAGCACTTCTACTCTGAGACTCTTTATGAATACGGGCCAAGGTTATTGCTACACAACCGCAATATATGTGATTGAAGGAGACAGGTATGGGGACACACACAGAACACACCAGACCATCTCCCAGCACTAAGTAATTTACCATCCCATCAGTATGGAACCATTCCATCAGTATGGAACCATCCCATCAGTATGGAACCATCCCACCAGTATGGAACCATTCCATCAGTATGGAACCATCCCACCAGTATGGAACCATCCCATCAGTATGGAACCATTCCATCAGTATGGAACCATCCCATCAGTATGCAACCATCCCATCAGTATGGAACCATCCCATCAATATGGAACCATCCCATCAGTATGGAACCATTCCATCAGTATGGAACCATCCCATCAGTATGGAACCATTCCATCAGTATGGAACAATCCCTTCCATTTGTTATGTCATTTCAATATTTGTAGAGAGCTAATCCTGGCTATTTCACCATGTATGTCATGGGACATGGGCTCCTGTTAGAGATTCTACACATGTGAACGCACACACACACACACACACACACACAGAGACACACAGAGACACACACACACAGACACACACACACACACACACACACACACACACACACACACACACACACACACACACACACACACACACACACACACACACACACACACACACACACACACATTGTCTGAATTTCTCTCTCTCTCTCGCTCTCTCACAAACACACACAGAATACAGAAAGAGGGAGGGAGAGAGTGCTGGATGAGCCACTCACACACACCACCACTGGGCCCAGATTAGAGAAACAATACCATGGCCCGTCGCAGCCTTCAATCCCCTTACACAGCCTGAAGAGCCCAAACACTGATAAGACTGCAACACACAAACAGGCTGCCGCACCAAGTCGCACTGTCTCTGTCAATGGACCAAGTACATTTAGGGACACTTTTCTGGAAGGGCCCATTGTAAGGACTTTACGTAAGCAGTTCCAAATGTCCTCAGATTTGCAGAATTACGTAAGAACGAAGAATGCTCATGCCATTTTATGTCAACAATCTAAGATGAAAAGGGCTCTGAAATTTGGGCCTGGAGAGATGCAGTGTGTGGGGACCAGAAGTAAACAAACAAAAATTTGACCAACTGGGGACATTTTGTTGGTCACCACAAGGTCAAATGCTATTTCTAGGGGGTTTAGGGTGAAGGTTAGAATTAGTGTGAGGGTTAGAATTAGGTTTAGGGTTAGGATTAGGAGCTAGGGTTAGTTTTAAGGTTAGGGTTAGGAGCTAGGGTTATTTTAAGGTTAGGGTTAGGTTTAAGGTTAGGGTTAGGGTAAGAGTACCGGTTAGGGTTAGGGGTTAGGGAATTTTGAATGGGACTGAATTGTGTGTCCCCACAAGGCTTGCTGTACAAGACAGTGTGTGTGTGTGTGTGTGTGTGTGTGTGTGTGTGTGTATGTGTGTGTGTGTGTGTGTGTGTGTGTGTGTGTGTGTGACTGTAGGTTGGTCCCTGTCAACACAGCCCTTCATCATTCTCCCTCTATCACCATTATAAGAGTGCCGATCGATGAGCTGACGCGCACACATTTCTGTTGCCATGACACTGGGAAGATGTTTCCTCGACCCTGACCAAGCCTAGCTTCCTAAAACAGCCTTTCATACACACACACACACACACACACACACACACACACACACACACACACACACACACACACACACACACACACACACACACATTATTCACTTGCACATGCTCCTGCACACAGGTTCACACACACACACACTCCTCTAATCTAGCGTCTCATCAACCTCTTCACCTCCATCTCCATCCTCCCGCCCATTTCACTCCATCTCTCATCCCATTAACCTGTTGTTTCTTCATCCAGCCCATCTCACTCCATCTCCCATCCCATTAACCTGTTGTTTCTTCATCCAGCCCATCTCACTCCATATCTCATCCCATTAACCTGTTGTTTCTTCATCCAGCCCATCTCACTCCCTCTCCCATCCCATGAACCTGTTGTTTCTTCATCCAGCCCATCTCACTCCATCTCTCATCCCATTAACCTGTTGTTTCTTCATCCAGCCCATCTCACTCCATCTCTCATCCCATTAACCTGTTGTTTCTTCATCCAGCCCATCTCACTCCATCTCTCATCCCATCCAGCCCATCTCACTCCATCTCTCATCCCATCCAGCCCATCTCACTCCATCTCTCATCCCATCCAGCCCATCTCACTCCATCTCTCATCCCATTAACCTGTTGTTTCTTCATCCAGCCCATCTCACTCCATCTCTCATCCCATCCAGCCCATCTCACTCCATCTCTCATCCCATCCAGCCCATCTCACTCCATCTCTCATCCCATCCTGCCCATCTCACTCCATCTCTCATCCCATTAACCTGTTGTTTCTTCATCCAGCCCATCTCACTCCCTTGCTGTCTCCTTTTTCCTCCAGTTCTTCACTGTCTTTCACATGACACCCAGTGCTTTAGACTGTTGACACAACAAAGATCACATAAATAAGGTATATATGTAATTCTATGATTAAAGCTAACAGCAATAGAACTGCAGTAGAGACTAATAGAGACCATCTGCAGTAGACTAATAGCGACCATATGCAGTAGACTAATGGAGACCATCTGCAGTCAACTAATAGAGACAATCTGCAGTAGACTAATAGAGACCATTTGCAGTAGAGACTAATAGTGACCATCTGTAGTAGATTAATAGAGACCATCTGCAGTAGACTAATGGAGACCATCTGCAGTAGACTGATAGAGACAATCTGCAGTAGATTAATAGAGACCATCTGCAGTAGACTAATAGAGACCATATGCAGTAGACTAATAGAGACCATCTGCAGTAGACTAATAGTGACCATCTGCAGTAGACTAATAGAGACCATCTGCAGTAGAGACTAATAAAGACCATCTGCAGTAGACTAATAAAGGCCATCTGCAGTAGAGACTAATATAGACTATCTGTAGTAGACTAATAGAGAACATCTGCAGTACAGACTAATAGAGAACATCTGCAGTACAGACTAATAGAGACCATCTGCAGTACAGACTAATATAGAACATCTGCAGTACAGACTAATAGAGAACATCTGCAGTACAGACTAATAGAGACCATCTGCAGTACAGACTAATATAGAACATCTGCAGTACAGACTAATAGAGACCATCTGCAGTACAGACTAATAGAGAGACTAACTGTCCTCTCCCAAGCCAACTATCCACTTCAGTTGATCCAGTTTATTTTATGCCATTGTTAATTAATTAAAGGATTAGAGAGAGAGAAGAGAGTGAGGAGAGAGAGGGAATAATTTAATTGGATAAGACACTGACGGTTACAATTGTACCCTATTTCCTATATAGTGCTCTATGTAGGGAATAGGGTGCCATTTTGGATGCACAGTAAGCCATCTTTTTACATTCAGTAATTCATGCCAAAGTATTAGGCCTACACATTGATGGTGGATGGAGTGAGTTTCCCCTATAAAACGATAAGAGCTCTTGAAGACCTAGTGAAAGGCGCTATATTTTATAAATGCAAATCACATTCATAACACACAAACCTGTCACAAGACAGTGATATGTATTCCAAGCACCACTTCCAGATCACATTCACACATGACATCACATCCACATAGGCCTAGCGATGTTACAGTGTCACTGAACATTATCCCCAAACAGTCATTGACATCAACACATTACACATGCTGTCATGTATTGTCATGTTGTGTCTTTCTGTCCTTTCCTTTCACCCTGTCTCCCTCTGCTGGTCGTATTAGGTTACCTTTTCTCCCCCGCTTTCCCCCAGCTGTTCCTTGTCTCCTCCTGACTACCTCGTCACCCCGTTTCCCACCTGTTCCCTTTTTCCCTCTGATTAGTCCCCTATATCTCTCTCTGTTTTTGTTCCTGTCCTTGTCGGATTCTTGTTTGTGTTGTTCATGCCTGAACCAGACTATCGTCATGTTTGCTGCAACCTTGTCCTGTCCTGTCGGAACCTGCCGGTCCATCTGAGCCTACGTTTTGTTTTGGTTATTAAAGAAGCTCTGTTTAAGTTAGTTCGCTTTTGGGTCCTCATTCACTCACCGTAACAGAAGAATCCGACCAAGAATGGACCCAGCGACTTCGGATCCTCTCCACTCAGCCGTCGAGATCCAGGGAGCGATGCTAGGCAGACACGAGCAGGAATTGTCTGCTGCTCGACATGCCGTTGAGACCCTGGCCACCCAAGTCTCCAACCTCACAGAACAGGTTCACCATCTCCGCCTCGATCCACCGGCCACTTCCAGGGCTTTCGAATCTCCGGAGCCCAGAATCAATAACCCGCCGTGTTACTCTGGGGAGCCCACTGAATGCCGCTCGTTCCTCACCCAGTGTGATATTGTGTTTTCTCTCCAGCCCAACACTTACGCCAGGAGCACTGCTCGTGTCGCCTACGTCATATCTCTCCTTACTGGACGGGCTCGTGAGTGGGGCACGGCAATCTGGGAGGCAAGGGCTGAGTGTACTAACCAGTATCAGGACTTTAAGGAGGAGATGATACGGGTTTTTGATCGATCTGTTTTTGGGGAGGAGGCTTCCAGGGCCCTGTCTTCCCTATGTCAAGGCAATCGATCCATAACAGACTACTCTATTGAGTTTCGCACTCTTGCTGCCTCCAGTGGCTGGAACGAGCCGGCTTTGCTCGCTCGTCTTCTGGAGGGTCTCCGCGCAGAGGTAAAGGATGAGATTCTCTCCCGGGAGGTTCCTTCCAGCGTGGATTCCCTGATTGAACTCGCTATTCGCATTGAGCGACGGGTTGATCTTCGTCACCGAGCTCGTGGAAAGGAGCTCGCGTTCTCCGTTGCCCCCCTCTCCGCATCACTACCATCTTCCTCTGCCGGCTCGGGAGCTGAGCCTATGCAGCTGGGAGGTATCCGCATCTCGACTAAGGAGAGGGAACGGAGAATCACCAACCGCCTCTGTCTCTATTGCGGTTCTGCTGGTCATTTTGTCACTTCATGTCCAGTAAAAGCCAGAGCTCATCAGTAAGCGGAGGGCTACTGGTGAGCGCTACTACTCCTGTCTCTCCTTCAAGATCCTGCACTACCTTGTCGGTCCATCTACGCTGGACCGGTTCGTCAGCTTCCTGCAGTGCCTTAATAGACTCTGGGGCGGAGGGCTGTTTTATGGACGAGACCTGGGCTCGGGAACATGACATTCCTCTCAGACAGTTAAGGGAGTCCACGGCCTTGTTCGCCCTGGATGGTAGTCCTCTCCCCAGGATTCAGCGTGAGACGCTACCTTTAACCCTCACTGTTTCTGGTAATCATAGTGAAACCATTTCTTTTTTAATTTTTCGTTCACCTTTTACACCTGTTGTTTTGGGCCATCCCTGGCTAGTTTGTCATAATCCTTCCATTAATTGGTCTAGTAATTCTATCCTCTCCTGGAACGTCTCTTGTCATGTGAAATGTTTAATGTCTGCTATCCCTCCTGTTTCCTCTGTCTCTTCTTCACAGGAGGAGCCTGGTGATTTGACAGGGGTGCCGGAGGAATATCACGATCTGCGCACGGTGTTCAGTCGGTCCAGGGCCACCTCTCTTCCTCCACACCGGTCGTATGATTGTAGTATTGATCTCCTTCCGGGAACCACTCCCCCCCGGGGTAGACTATACTCTCTGTCGGCTCCCGAACGTAAGGCTCTCGAGGATTATTTGTCTGTAGCTCTTGACGCCGGTACCATAGTCCCCTCCTCCTCTCCCGCCGGAGCAGGGTTTTTTTTTGTCAAGAAGAAGGACGGGTCTCTGCGCCCCTGCATAGATTATCGAGGGCTGAATGACATAACAGTGAAGAATCGTTATCCGCTTCCTCTTATGTCTTCAGCCTTCGAGATCCTGCAGGGAGCCAGGTTTTTCACTAAGTTGGACCTTCGTAACGCTTACCATCTCGTGCGCATCAGGGAGGGGGACGAGTGGAAGACGGCGTTTAACACTCCGTTAGGGCACTTTGAATACCGGGTTCTTCCTTTCGGCCTCGCTAACGCTCCAGCTGTCTTTCAGGCATTAGTCAATGATGTCCTGAGAGACATGCTGAACATCTTTGTTTTCGTTTACCTTGACGATATCCTGATTTTTTCACCGTCACTCCAGATTCATGTTCAGCACGTTCGACGTGTCCTCCAGCGCCTTTTAGAGAATTGTCTTTTTGTGAAGGCTGAGAAGTGCACTTTTCATGCCTCCTCCGTCACATTTCTCGGTTCTGTTATTTCCGCTGAAGGCATTAAGATGGATCCCGCTAAGGTCCAAGCTGTCATTGATTGGCCCGCCCCTAAGTCACGCATCGAGCTGCAGCGCTTTCTCGGCTTCGCGAACTTCTATCGTCGTTTCATCCGTAATTTCGGTCAGGTGGCAGCTCCTCTCACAGCCCTTACTTCTGTCAAGACGTGCTTTAAGTGGTCCGTTTCCGCCCAGGGAGCTTTTGATCTCCTCAAGAATCGTTTTACATCCGCTCCTATCCTTGTTACACCTGACGTCTCTAGACAGTTCGTTGTCGAGGTTGACGCGTCAGAGGTGGGCGTGGGAGCCATTCTTTCTCAGCGCTCCCTCTCTGACGACAAGGTCCACCCATGCGCGTATTTTTCTCATCGCCTGTCCCCGTCGGAACGTAACTATGATGTGGGAAACCGCGAACTGCTCGCCATCCGGTTAGCCCTAGGCGAATGGCGACAGTGGTTGGAGGGGGCGACCGTTCCTTTTGTCGTTTGGACTGACCATAGGAACCTTGAGTACATCCGTTCTGCCAAACGACTTAATGCGCGTCAGGCGCGTTGGGCGCTGTTTTTCGCTCGTTTCGAGTTTGTGATTTCTTATCGTCCGGGCTCTAAGAACACCAAGCCTGATGCTTTATCTCGTCTCTTCAGTTCTTCAGTAGCCTCCACTGACCCCGAGGGGATTCTCCCTGAGGGGCGTGTTGTCGGGTTGACTGTCTGGGGAATTGAGAGGCAGGTAAAGCAAGCGCTCACTCACACTCCGTCGCCGCGCGCTTGTCCTAGGAACCTTCTTTTCGTTCCCGTTCCTACTCGTCTGGCCGTTCTTCAGTGGGCTCACTCTGCCAAGTTAGCCGGCCACCCTGGCGTTCGGGGTACGCTTGCTTCCATTCGCCAGCGTTTTTGGTGGCCCACCCGGGAGCATGACACGCGTCGTTTCGTGGCTGCTTGTTCGGTCTGCGCGCAGACTAAGTCCGGTAACTCCCCTCCTGCCGGCCGTCTCAGGCCGCTTCCCATTCCCTCTCGACCGTGGTCTCACATCGCCTTAGATTTTGTCACCGGACTGCCTTCGTCAGCGGGGAAGACTGTTATTCTTACGGTTGTCGATAGGTTCTCTAAGGCGGCTCATTTCATTCCCCTTGCTAAGCTTCCTTCTGCTAAAGAGACGGCACAAATCATCATCGAGAATGTTTTCAGAATTCATGGCCTTCCGTCAGACGTCGTTTCGGACAGAGGTCCGCAATTCACGTCTCAATTTTGGAGGGAGTTTTGCCGTTTGATTGGGGCTTCCGTCAGTCTCTCTTCCGGCTTTCACCCCCAGTCTAACGGTCAAGCAGAACGGGCCAATCAGACTATTGGTCGCATCTTACGCAGTCTTTCTTTTCGCAACCCTGCGTCTTGGTCAGAACAGCTCCCCTGGGCAGAATACGCCCACAACTCGCTTCCTTCGTCTGCGACCGGGCTATCTCCTTTTCAGAGTAGCCTCGGGTACCAGCCTCCGCTGTTCTCATCTCAGTTCGCCGAGTCCAGCGTCCCCTCCGCTCAGGCTTTTGTCCAACGTTGCGAGCGCACCTGGAAGAGGGTCAGGTCTGCACTTTGCCGTTATAGGACGCAGACTGTGAGGGCTGCTAATAAGCGTAGAACTAAGAGTCCTAGATATTGTCGCGGTCAGAGAGTTTGGCTCTCCACTCAGAACCTTCCCCTTAAGACGGCTTCTCGCAAGTTGACCCCGCGGTTCATTGGTCCGTTCCGTATTTCTCGGGTCATTAATCCTGTCGCAGTTCGACTTCTTCTTCCGCGATACCTTCGTCGCGTCCACCCGGTCTTCCATGTCTCTTGTATTAAGCCCGTTCTTCGCGCCCCCGCTCGTCTTCCCCCCCCCCCCCCCCATCCTTGTCGAGGGCGCACCCATCTACAGGGTCCGCAGGATTTTGGACATGCGTCCTCGGGGCCGTGGTCACCAGTACCTCGTTGATTGGGAGGGGTACGGTCCTGAGGAGAGGAGTTGGGTTCCCTCTCGGGACGTGCTGGACCGTGCGCTGATCGAGGATTTCCTCCGTTGCCGCCAGGTTTCCTCCTCAAGTGCGCCAGGAGGCGCTCGGTGAGTGGGGGGGTACTGTCATGTATTGTCATGTTGTGTCTTTCTGTCCTTTCCTTTCACCCTGTCTCCCTCTGCTGGTCGTATTAGGTTACCTTTTCTCCCCCGCTTTCCCCCAGCTGTTCCTTGTCTCCTCCTGACTACCTCGTCACCCCGTTTCCCACCTGTTCCCTTTTTCCCTCTGATTAGTCCCCTATATCTCTCTCTGTTTTTGTTCCTGTCCTTGTCGGATTCTTGTTTGTGTTGTTCATGCCTGAACCAGACTATCGTCATGTTTGCTGCAACCTTGTCCTGTCCTGTCGGAACCTGCCGGTCCATCTGAGCCTACGTTTTGTTTTGGTTATTAAAGAAGCTCTGTTTAAGTTAGTTCGCTTTTGGGTCCTCATTCACTCACCGTAACACATGCAATCACATTACCATATGCAGAGCCCATGTGTTGGATACATTGGGTACCGGCACAGACTAAATCCTTTTTCACTAGGATGTCCTCAGAAGCCCCTCACACAGCCTCACGTCTTCTGAAGGGAGAATTCAACGTGGCCGTCTTGGCATACATTATCACATATTAAGAGTGTTTCAAAGCCAACAGCTTGCAATAGGAGTGTATTTTTAACCATTGCGAGCTAGAGGTGTATCACTTCACCAAGCAGGCTCCTACCAATGGTTTAGTCATTGACACTGTGGCCTAAAAGTAGAGGTAGGATGTTTTCAGAAAGTTTTGATGAGTAGGGGTCAAAGTTCTAACTTTACCCTGCGGATAACCTTTCATCTCAGTGGGCTACTTCAGGGTCACACAGAGTTGTTCTTGGTAGTCTTAAACACATCTACTTTGAGACAACAGTATGCACCTCACACACATGGTGCCATGTCAGATATAGAGTTGAAATGTATTCCATTTTGAGTTTGCATCCCAATATTACACTTTATATACACTGAAAGAAAAATATAAACGCAACGTGCAACAATTTCAAAGATTTTACTGAGTTACAGTTGATATAAAAGAGTCAAATTCATTAGGCCCTAATCTATGGATTTCACATGACTGGGAATACAGATATTTATCTGTTGGTCACACATTTAAAAAAAGGAAGGAGCATGTATCTGGTGTGACCACCATTTGCATCATGCAGTGCGACAGACCTCCTTCGTATAGAGTTGATCAGGCTGTTGATTGTGGTCTGTGGAATGTTGTCCCACTTCTCTTCAATGGCTGTGCAAAGTTGCTGGATATTGTCGGGGAACTGGAACACGCTGTCGTACACTTCAATCCAGAGCATCCCAAACATGCTCAATGGGTGACATGTCTGGTGAGTATGCAGACCATGGAAGAACTGGGACATTTTCAGATTCCAGGAATTGTATACAGATCCTTGCAACATGGATCATGTTATCATGCTGAAACATGAGGTGGTGGCGGTGGATGAATAGCACGACAATGAGCCTCAGGATCTCGTCACGGTATCTCTGTGCATTCAAATTGCCATCTATAAAATGAAATTGTGTTTGTTGTCCATAGCTTAGGTCTGCCAATACCATAGCCCCACCACCACCATGAGACACTCTGTTCACAACGTTCACATCCGCAAACCTCTTGCCCACACAACACCACACACGTGGTCTGTGGTTGTGAGGCCGGCCAGTTGGACATACTGCCAAATTCTCTAAAACAACGTTGGAGGCAGCTTATGGTAAAGAAATGAACATTCAATTCTCTGGCAACAGCTCTGGTGGACATTCCTGCAGTCAGCATGCCAATTGCACGCTCCCTCAAAACTTGAGACATCTGTGGCATTGTATTGTGTAACAAAACTTCACATTTTAGAGTGGCCTTTTACTGTCCCCAGCACAAGGTGCACCTGTGTAATGATCATGCTGTTTAATCAGCTTCTTGACATGCCACACCCGTCAGGTGGATGGATTATCTTGGTCAAGGAGAAATGCTCACTAACAGGGGTGTAACTAAATATGTGCACAACATTTGAGAGAAATAAGCTTTTTGTGCGTGTGGAAAATTTATGGGATCTTTTATTTCAGCTCATGAAACATGTGACCAACACCTCACATGTTGCGTTTCTATTTTTGTTCAGTGTACATCACTGAAATATAACAAAATAGAAACACCAGATTTTCTGAGTGTTTAAAAAAATAATGTTTATTTATTATACAATCATGAAGAATGTTAATAACATTCCACCCATGAGGCCACTAGAGGGTGATTTGGTCATTCTGCGGCAGGAACTACCCCTCTCTGCCTCTGCTGCTTGAGCACATAGCCATATATCCATAAGGCATGCTACCATTCTCTACATGAGAGTATGAGAAGAAGAGAACCTTGGGCATTTTTTACAGATGATTGATCGAGACAGTCCTAAACTAAACTGCCCTTGCCAACCAGTGTTTTCTCTAGCCATCTATGCGATACGTACAATACTTTATTGTCCAAATGCATGGCAATTCAAATGATACCCCCGGTAAGAACAGTGTAGCTAAACCACAACCACTGAGCACATCTGTGCTGTAATATGTCCGCCACTATGTCATCAGTATGGTATGCGGTGACAGAGTGGCAATGAGGGTACAGCATTCATCTCCTAGGAATTACATGTGCCTGACTGCCATACCAGTGATTGGAGCCCTACCTTCCTTCAGGCCTCTAGGGAGAAGGGCATCTATGAGCTGATACTCAATTATGATGTAGTGCTCTTTCTCTCTCTCTCTTTCTCTCCCTCTCTCGCTCACACACACACACACACACACACACACACACACACACACACACACACACACACACACACACACACACACACACACACACACACACACACACACACACACACACACACACACACACACACACACACACACACACACACACACACACACACACACACACACACACAGCCAGTCTGTCTGTCTCTCTCGCTCTCTCTAGAACCTACATGGAACCAAAGGGAGTTCTACCTGGAACCTAAAAGGGTTCTCCAATGGGGACGGCCACTGAACCCTTTTGTAATCCTTTCTTCTAAGAATGTACCAGTCATCCAATCCAAAGCAGCTGAGTGAAACGTAGAGCCTCGAGAAATAACGTAATATCTTCAGAGCTGTAATAACCGTGCACCCACTTCATTCTCTGCATACTATTCTTCAATCCATGTTCAACCATTAGTGGGATGACACAATCAAAGAAACCTTGGCCTCCATCTCTGGGTTATAATGTCTTAATTACAAATCCATTCTAATCAACAGAGATCACATCTTCCTATAGACCTTGACCTTGACCTTACTTCAAACAGCTGACTAGAGCATGTTACGAACAGCTTCATTTTTCAGAGCTAAACTAAAATCCACTTACCCATGTGGCATCCCCCTAAATCTCAAAGTGGGCACAGGGAGCACATTATATTGTGGAAGTCGTAAAGCCTTGCCTCTGTATGAGATGCCTGGGCTTGCTATCAGGGAACACATTATATTGTAGAAGCCTTGTCGCTGTATGGGATGCCTGGGCTTGCTATCAGGGAGCATATTATATTGTGGAAGCCTCCAAGTCTTGCCGCTGTATGGGGTGCCTGGGCTTGCTATCAGGGAACACATTATATTGTAGAAGCCTTGTCGCTGTATGGGATGCCTGGGCTTGCTATCTTGCACAAAAAGCACAACCCAAATGGGATTCATGGTCACAGAGTTAATGTAATTTGTGTCATTCTGTTATCCAGAGCTACAGTAGGCTCTAACTTCTTTGTGTTACAGTATGTTTGGCTGGATAGAGAACAGAGAGGGAGAGAGCCTCAGACCTAATTAAGAAGGGTTGATTCTATTGCATGTGGAAGAGCAGACTCATATGTTATGTTGTCTTATAATGGGCCTACCTTGCAGAAGAACATTGTTTCCTTGTTATTATAACTTAATTTTTGAACAAAATCGTCATCTTTCTCATTTTAACCCAGATGAGGTTTGGTTTAATGTTTGTTGACAACTCAATGAAATATGTATTTGCCTGAAGGGAAGCCATCTACAGTAAACCAGGGATGCAATTTTCCCACCAGTAGACAGGCAGCAAACCCTGGAAGCTGAATAGGTTGTTTCTGGTTATTTCTGCTAAAAGACAGGACCCATCTGATACATTAACAGAGCCAAGCAACATTTGGTGATGGACAGCTATCCACAAAGAAAGGTAGAGGGGCAAAGGACAGACAGTTATGGACAGCTATCCACAAAGAAAGGTAGAGGGGCAAAGGACAGACAGTTATGGACAGCTATCCACAAAGAAAGGTAGAGGGGCAAAGGACAGACAGTTATGGACAGCTATCCACAAAGAAAGGTAGAGGGGCAAAGGACAGACAGTTATGGATAGCCATTACTTGATTTTCTCCTTGTCATTTAGGTGCAGCATGGAATTCATTATTTTCCCTCCACCCTTGATAAAAGCATTGGATCAATGATGACTTTCCTTTATAGATTACTGAGATGTATTATAGATGGTCCTCTACCATCCCAGGGTTCCTCAGTGTGTGTGGAGAAAGAGAGAGCGTCCGTCTCCATCTCCATCCCGCTCCCTGACCATTTCCATCTCCTGCTGAGGTTCTATGTGCCGACAGGGCACTCTACACCTCACTGCAAAGCTATTCTCTACTCTACTAGTTGGACTCTAATCTCGACCCCTGCTGTATGCTAGTCTGCTCCTCCTGAGTTATACTCTTTGTCCCCCCCATAATCTGTATAGATTTCTGGTTACATCTGTTCCAACTCTGTTCACTACTGCTCTGCTCAGCTCTCCACTGTTCAGCTCTTCACAGATTCTGGCTTGGATTCAATCGATTGCAGATAGAAGGAAAACTGACAAACTCAGCATGTTTTGGTCTATACAATCTGTTCTGTTTAGCTCCACATCCTCACACACACTACTCACCACCTCTTCAAGACTCTACCTCTTCAACAATCTCTTCAAGACGCTACCTCTTCAACACTCTCTTCAAGACTCTACCTCTTCAACACTCTCTTCAAGACTCTACCTCTTCAACACTCTCTTCAAGACTCTACCTCTTCAACACTCTCTTCAGAACTCTACCACTTCAACACTCTCTTCAAGACTCTACCACTTCAACACTCTCTTCAAGACTCTACCTCTTCAACACCCTTCAAGACTTCCTCTTCAACACTCTCTTCAAGACTCTACCTCTTCAACACACTCTTCAAGACTTCCTCTTCAACACACTCTTCAAGACTCTACCTCGTCAACACTCTCTTCAAGACTTCCTCTTCAACACTCTCCAAGACTCCACCTCTTCAACACTCTCTTCTAGACTCTACCTCTTCAACACTCTCTCCAAGACTCTCAATACTCTCTTCAAGATTCTACCGCTTCAACACTCTCTTCAAGACTACCTCTTCAACACTCTCTTCAAGACGCTACCTCTTCAACACACTCTTAAAGACTCAACCACTTCAACACACTCTTAAAGACTCTACCTCTTCAACACACTCTTCAAGACTTCCACTTCAACACTCTATTCAAGACTTCCTCTTCAACACTCTCTTCAAGACTCTACCTCTTCAACACACTCTTCAAGACTTCCACTTCAACACTCTCTTCAATACTTCCTCTTCAAGACTCTACCTCTTCAACACTCTCTTCAAGACTACCTCTTTAACACTCTCTTCAAGACTCTACCTCTTCAACACACTCTTCAAGACTCCACCTCTTCAACACTCTCTTCAAGACTACCGCTTCAACACTCTCTTCTAGACTCTACCTCTTCAACACTCTCTTCAAGACTACCGCTTCAACACTATCTTCTAGACTCTACCTCTTCAACACTCTCTTCAAGACTCTACCACTTCAACACTCTCTTCAAGACTACCTCTTCAACACTCTCTTCAAGACTCTACCACTTCAACACTCTCTTCAAGACTACCTCTTCAACACTCTCTTCAAGACTCTACCTCTTCAACACTCTCTTCAAGACTACCTCTTCAACACACTCTTCAAGACTTCCACTTCAACACACTCTTCAAGACTCTAACGCTTCAACACTCTCATCAAGACTTTATCTCTTTAAGATTCTCTTCAAGACCCTGCAGGTTTAACTCACAGAGCCCCCAGAGGAGAACTGGTTTGAGGGTTTAACTCAACTCACAGAGCCCCCAGAGGAGAACTGGTTTGAGGGTTTAACTCAACTCACAGAGCCCCCAGAGGAGAACTGGTCTGCGGGTTTAACTCAACTCACAGAGCCCCCAGAGGAGAACTGGTCTGCGGGTTTAACTCACATAGCCCCCAGAGGAGAACTGGTTTGAGGGTTTAACTCAACTCACAGAGCCCCCAGAGGAGAACTGGTCTGCGGGTTTAACTCACAGAGCCCCCAGAGGAGAACTGGTTTGAGGGTTTAACTCAACTCACAGAGCCCCCAGAGGAGAACTGGTCTGCGGGTTTAACTCACAGAGCCCCCAGAGGAGAACTGGTTTGAGGGTTTAACTCAACTCACAGAGCCCCCAGAGGAGAACTGGTCTGCGGGTTTAACTCGCAGAACCCCCAGAGGAGAACTGGTTTGATTTGAGGGTTTAACTCAACTCACAGAGCCCCCAGAGGAGAACTGGTCAGCGGGTTTAACTCAACTCACAGAGCCCCCAGAGGAGAGCTGGTTTGAGGGTTTAACTCAACTCACAGAGCCCCCAGAGGAGAACTGGTCTGCGGGTTTAACTCGCAGAACCCCCAGAGGAGAACTGGTTTGATTTGAGGGTTTAACTCAACTCACAGAGCCCCCAGAGGAGAACTGGTCAGCGGGTTTAACTCAACTCACAGAGCCCCCAGAGGAGAGCTGGTCTGCGGGTTTAACTCAACTCACAGAGCACCCAGAGGAGAACTGGTCTGCGGGTTTAACTCAACTCACAGAGCCCCCAGAGGAGAACTGGTCTGCATGTTTAACTCACAGAGACCCCAGAGGAGAACTGGTTTGAGGGTTTAACTCAACTCACAGAGCCCCCAGAGGAGAACTGGTCTGCGGGTTTAACTCGCAGAACCCCCAGAGGAGAACTGGTTTGATTTGAGGGTTTAACTCAACTCACAGAGCCCCCAGAGGAGAACTGGTCTGTGGGTTTAACTCACATATCCCCCAGAGGAGAACTGGTTTGAGGGTTTAACTCAACTCACAGATCCCCCGGAGGAGAACTGGTCTGCGGGTTTAACTCAACTCACAGAGCCCCCAGAGGAGAACTGGTCTGCAGGTTTAACTCACAGAGCCCCCAGAGGGGAACTGGTCTGCAGGTTTAACTCAACTCACAGAGCCCCCAGAGGAGAACTGGTCTGCATGTTTAACTCACAGAGACCCCAGAGGAGAACTGGTTTGAGGGTTTAACTCAACTCACAGAGCCCCCAGAGGAGAACTGGTCTGCGGGTTTAACTCGCAGAACCCCCAGAGGAGAACTGGTTTGATTTGAGGGTTTAACTCAACTCACAGAGCCCCCAGAGGAGAACTGGTCTGTGGGTTTAACTCACATATCCCCCAGAGGAGAACTGGTTTGAGGGTTTAACTCAACTCACAGATCCCCCGGAGGAGAACTGGTCTGCGGGTTTAACTCAACTCACAGAGCCCCCAGAGGAGAACTGGTCTGCAGGTTTAACTCACAGAGCCCCCAGAGGAGAACTGGACTGCAGGTTTAACTCAAAGAGCCCCCAGAGGAGAACTGGTTTGAGGATTTAACTCAAAGAGCCTCCATGAGATGGGAATGCTTATAGGGCACACCCTGGCTGGCAGAAACGTTCTCCACACAAAGTACTTTATTTAGCTAAATCAGCGCCTAGCTACATCGGCATGCACTTGAAGCTTGACTGTGTAAACGGCAGTACGAGTGAACTACGACTTAGCTAGCATGTTGCAGGTTTTGCTAAAATGAACAGATGTTATTCATCATGAATTTGGGGCCAGGACCGAGTGCGGGAAGCCCTGCAGTAGGGCAATTCAAAAGGATGGTTTAGTACCTTTTTACTGAAGAATGTGTTTGATTTCTATGACTGTTATGCTTTTCGTGTATTGAGATGTATACTGATGTGTATCGTGTATATTGATGTGTATAGTGTATATTGATGTGTATAGTGTATATTGATGTGTATAGTGTATATGTGTATAGGGCTCATCTGTGAAAGAGACCTTGGTCTCAGTATGACTCCCTGTTAAAATACAGTGCCTTGCGAAAGTATTCGGCCCCCTTGAACTTTGCGACCTTTTGCCACATTTCAGGCTTCAAACATAAAGACATAAAACTGTATTTTTTTGTGAAGAATCAACAACAAGTGGGACACAATCATGAAGTGGAACGACATTTATTGGATATTTCAAACTTTTTTAACAAATCAAAAACTGAAAAATTGGGTGTGCAAAATTATTCAGCCCCTTTACTTTCAGTGCAGCAAACTCTCTCCAGAAGTTCAGTGAGGATCTCTGAATGATCCAATGTTGACCTAAATGACTAATGATGATAAATACAATCCACCTGTGTGTAATCAAGTCTCCGTATAAATGCACCTGCACTGTGATAGTCTCAGAGGTCCGTTAAAAGCGCAGAGAGCATCATGAAGAACAAGGAACACACCAGGCAGGTCCGAGATACTGTTGTGAAGAAGTTTAAAGCCGGATTTGGATACAAAAAGATTTCCCAAGCTTTAAACATCCCAAGGAGCACTGTGCAAGCGATAATATTGAAATGGAAGGAGTATCAGACCACTGCAAATCTACCAAGACCTGGCCGTCCCTCTAAACTTTCAGCTCATACAAGGAGAAGACTGATCAGAGATGCAGCCAAGATGCCCATGATCACTCTGGATGAACTGCAGAGATCTACAGCTGAGGTGGGAGACTCTGTCCATAGGACAACAATCAGTCGTATATTGCACAAATCTGGCCTTTATGGAAGAGTGGCAAGAAGAAAGCCATTTCTTAAAGATATCCATAAAAAGTGTCGTTTAAAGTTTGCCACAAGCCACCTGGCAGACACACCAAACATGTAGAAGAAGGTGCTCTGGTCAGATGAAACCAAAATTGAACTTTTTGGCAACAATGCAAAACGTTATGTTTGGCGTAAAAGCAACACAGCTCATCACCCTGAACACACCATCCCCACTGTCAAACATGGTGGTGGCAGCATCATGGTTTGGGCCTGCTTTTCTTCAGCAGGGACAGGGAAGATGGTTAAAATTGATGGGAAGATGGATGGAGCCAAATACAGGACCATTCTGGAAGAAAACCTGATGGAGTCTGCAAAAGACCTGAGACTGGGACGGAGATTTGTCTTCCAACAAGACAATGATCCAAAACATAAAGCAAAATCTACAATGGAATGGTTCAAAAATAAACATATCCAGGTGTTAGAATGGCCAAGTCAAAGTCCAGACCTGAATCCAATCGAGAATCTGTGGAAAGAACTGAAAACTGCTGTTCACAAATGCTCTCCATCCAACCTCACTGAGCTCGAGCTGTTTTGCAAGGAGGAATGGGAAAAAATGTCAGTCTCTCGATGTGCAAAACTGATAGAGACATACCCCAAGCGACTTACAGCTGTAATCGCAGCAAAAGGTGGCGCTACAAAGTATTAACTTAAGGGGGCTGAATAATTTTGCACGCCCAATTTTTCAGTTTTTGATTTGTTAAAAAAGTTTGAAATATCCAATAAATGTCGTTCCACTTCATGATTGTGTCCCACTTGTTGTTGATTCTTCACAAAAAAAATACAGTTTTATATCTTTATGTTTGAAGCCTGAAATGTGGCAAAAGGTCGCAAAGTTCAAGGGGGCTGAATACTTTCGCAAGGCACTGTAAATGTTAACTAAAAGTTAATCCATTACAACCATACTAAATGCCTGGACAGTTGATACAGATGGATCATTCGGGGGATTGCATTGACACAGCTCTTTACGAGGCTTTCTCAAATCACTTTTAACAACACTGGGGTAACTCATCCCAACTCTTCTCCTGCCAATGTACAGCCAAGCACCTACCTGGGTGCTGAGGAAAGCAGAGGGCTGCACGTTTGACATCAGCTTAGAACAACTGAACTGTGTTTCTGAGAAGGGTTCCTTGTTCTGGAGTAAAAACAGCAACACCAGAGAGTGTAGCTGATGAGTCACCCTAGATAAATGAACAATTCCTAAGTACAGTAGTAGTGTTCCAAGAGCGAGGTAGGTCCTGGTGAGGTGCTGTGCCAGGGATCTGCCCCCAGCTCTGCCTCCAACTCTGGCCTGACAGTCTTCATTCACCTTGGCAGTGTTTCAATGCTCTGCTGCTGTACTCGTACTGCAGATGGCCCTGAGCACTCGGCAGAGCAGCATGGTGCTTTCACCAACCCCAAAAGCTGCTGTGCAAACAGAAAGAGAAGAACCCACAGTCGTTTCACACGGATAAAATCTACATTCTTACCCCGAATGCGGAAGAACTACAACATCCATGTTTGATTGATCGTTAAATATTCTATATGTTTTAAATCTTATAGAGACGGGTGCAAATCTTAAGTGCGCTTTGCCTGTTGTGTCAATGTTTGTATGTTTGGATAGACAGAGCAGAACTGATCTCCAATAATAGTCTATTTTCGTTCACCTCTGGCCAAGCAGCCGTCCAGCTAACACAGTGGATTGTTACTCTTTGTCCAATTACATTACAACTGATGAAGAAACCCTGTGGTTTCATCATGGTCTTTGGGTTTTGAATGCTCCTACTCAGCCCACAAGGTCTCTCACTCATTGTTAGATAATTACATTAATCTTTTGATAGATCCATCTCTAACTTTGCACTTGGAAACACCAGGATCCTGCAACTATAAAATCTTGGCTTTTCAATATTTTAAATATCAATCTAGCAATAATATATTTTTTAATCACAGAGTAGTTTTGGCAAGGTATTCAATCTCCCTGGAAAAGCATTCATCTCTGCCTGTTCTCCAAGGGAATGCATCTATGGCAACGTCAGGAGGTGGTTGGAAAACTTGACCAAAAGGAAAGGTTGAGAGAGTGCTTCCTTCTCTAGGGCGAGTTATGGGAGATACCAGATACCAATCCAGAAGGGGATATCATCAAGTATATATTCTGTAACTTTTCTTGGGGAAAATATAGCTTAAAATAGTTCATTACATTTACAAACCAGAGGAGCAACTAATAGAGTATGTTCTACCGTTTGGTTTCATGTATGAAGGGGATGTATATCAGTGCTATTAGATCAGCTAGCTACAGTAGCTGCTTTAGTGGTCAATGAAGTCTTCTCTCCTGAGATCTTTGACTATCCTCCTCTGGTAAATGAGACGTTTTAACCCGACTGCACTCTCACCTCACTTAAAGTGCTGTATGTAAGCAAAAAGGCACAAGAGGAAGTGCTGTATCGTGAATACAGTCATGGGTAAATGGTGTTGTTCGGTCCGACACGATAGAGGACGTTTCTCCTGTGTGTGCTAAAAAGCTTGAAATTCAAAAGTGAAAGATTGTTTCCGAGGTCGGACAGGCAGACAGCGAGGCGTACATTAACCCCTGCTGCAGGAGACGATTCGGAAAGCTACATGAACATGATATTCTTATGGAGGCACAGTAATCATTTTCAGATGGAACTGTTAGCAGGCATAGGTGTGCCTTTGACCGCCAATACAGCACGGCTTGGAAACGCTGCTCATCCAATCAGCATCCAGGATCCAAACAACCAGTTGAATAAGCATTTTAAATCATCACTTAGATCTCAGAAGTTAAAATGCCAGAGAGACTTTGACATGAGAGATATGGAACTTTTAGAACCAGGAATGCTTATGTAAAGAAGGTGGAGAGAGGAGTAGTGCAGGGGTTTATTTTAGTACAATAACTTAAGATGTTATTACTCACTGCCTCACCACACTTCTAATGAGTTTCTACATGGATAAATACTGTATCATCAAGTTATTGACTGCACTTCTAAACACTGGTTGGTACCTAGTGAAAAAGCTCAGTGATGCATTGTGCCGTAAAAGATGGTTAAAAAATGAAAATAAACTCTCACTCAAGACATGAGCTATCAGCTCCATCAACAGAAGCCAATGGGATTGCACTGTAAGTAGCCTACAGTATGACATGGCATATCCTCTCTATGTTGTAGCTGTGATCTTCTGATCTCATATCCTGTTAGCCACATATGGACAACACTGCAGAGTCCCATGGGAAATCAGTCCATTGCAGCATTGCCTCTGCTGAAGGTGAAAGAATAAGGGGGAGATGGCGTGATAGAGTCAGAGAGAGGACAGGCAACCTTAACAATCCTTTCTTATTGAGTTGTCTTTTTCCCCTCTCTGTGTTCATTTATCAGTGAGTGGGCTCAACATCCAGACCTGCAGCATAACCACTTCATTTTGACTGTGTGTGTGTGTGTGTGTGGGTGGGTGGGTGTGTGTGTGTGTGTGTGTGTGTGTGTGTGTGTGTGTGTGTGTGTGTGTGTGTGTGTGTGTGTGTGTGTGTGTGTGTGTGTGTGTGTGTGTCTGTCTGTGTGTGTCTGTGTGTGTCTGTGTGTCTGTGTAACTGATATCCTCTTCAATATGACAGTCATGCAAGCAGCACTGTGTCCCCAAAGTACAAATCAATGTTTTGGATTTTTTTGGGGGGGGAGAATACATGTCAGAGCTGTTATTTAAGCATAACATAGTTCACAGTAATACTTAAATCGAATGTGAGGTATAGGGTGAAATGGTAGCCTATACCTTGAGTTTCATATTGTTCTCAGCTACATTCTACAATTAGTGGGTTTTAATCGTCTCGGGTTCATCGACCACTACTGATACCCATAACAGGCACATTTCACGTTCAAATAGACTCAAGAGAGCCACATTAGCCTATAATGTTTGATCCTGCCAGGTGGCACACTATAAAGTCAAATTTCACATCACCGCATGAATCATTTTTATTATATTCTGGAGACAATAAACAAACGCTACCACAGATCTGTCCATAAACAAAACGTTCATAACTGAATGGAACGTCTGGAT
Organism: Oncorhynchus mykiss; assembly: GCF_013265735.2. Lineage (NCBI taxonomy): Eukaryota > Metazoa > Chordata > Actinopteri > Salmoniformes > Salmonidae > Oncorhynchus > Oncorhynchus mykiss. Next base: position 14,319,248 of record NC_048565.1, on the reverse strand, counting down.
TTATTTGACCAAGTATGTGAATGTTTAAGGTTTTCCAGAACGAATAGAATATCTCAAAATGTTGTAGGCTATTTCCCGTCGTCCGATAATTGAGCCCACACCACAAAACGAAGGTTATACTTACCTGTCGGACACTGTGGGTGTTACATTGTTCGTTTCCTCAACTTGCGTTATTGCTCTTGAGTTTTACCACGGTTAAAGGCACGGCAAAACGTTATTGCATTGCCGAAAATAAAAGAAGGCACTTGATAGGCTACGGATTGCAGTGGACTGTCATCCGATGAGTAGCCTGCACCGTGTGTTGTCTCTGGAAGAACGCAACAGTCTTGGTGATGGATAGTAGGCTATGTTCAATAGAGGTCAGAGAATAGGAATAACGATTATCATCCGGTGAAAAATTGGTATCGTTGTGATAATTTAGTTTACTCACGAAAAATATATGGAAGAAATACTCACACGCGAACTTGTGAAAAGCAAATAATCGATACGCATCAAATTATTGTTTGGAAAGAATGATGGAACTAACAATGTTACGCCCTTAAAGCTATTTTAATTCGTGGAATCCTTTTATATTCTCTGCGCAAAGAAACTCAGTAATCCAGAAGGTGGAAATGCAGATATCCAATCCAACAAGTTAAGAGTGGATGAGTGAATGGCTAGGTTGGGGAGAGAGATTGCATGCGCAAGGCCACTTCAACGAACCTAGCTAGAGGTGTAAATAACAGAGGACTCGTAACAAATTGCACGGGGCAAACGTGAGGCGCCACCCTAGTGGCCATGAGGTTCTGCTGAAATTATGTCCCTGGGAATAGTACCACATCTGCTAGTATTGGTGCCAATGGAGACAAAATGTAGTTACGCATTGAAAGATAATTGCACTTTAACGTATAAATGCAGTTCTTTTCAGCAATGTATTTTTGCCTTTATGGTAGAGTGGCCAGATGGTAGCCACTCCTCAGTAAAAGTTTGCCAAAAGGTACCTAAAGACTCTCAGATCATGAGAAACATGATTCTCTGGTCCGATGAATCCAAGATTGAACTCTTTGGCCTGAATGCCATTCGCCATGTCTGGAGGAAACCTGGCACCAACAATACGGTGAAGCATGGTGGTAGCAGCAACATGCTGTGGGGATGTTTTTCAGTGGCAGGGACTGGGAGACTAGTCAGGATCAAGGGAAAGATGAACAGAAAGATCATTGAACAGAGAGATCCTTGATGGAAACCTGCTCCAGAGCACTCAGGACCTCAGACTTGTGCGAAGGTTCACCTTCCAACACGACAACGACCCTATGCACACAGCCAAGACAACACAGGAGTGGGACAAATCTCGGAATGTCCTTGAGTGGCCCAGCCAGAGCCCGGACTTAAACCCGATCGAATATCTCTGGAGAGAACTGAAAAAGCTGTGCAGCAACGTTCCCCATCCAACCTGACAGAGCTTGAGGGGATCTGCAGAGAATAATGGGAGAAACTCCCCAAATACAGGTGTGCAAAGCTTGTAGAGTCATAACCAATAAGACTCGAGGCTGTAATCACTGCCAAAGGTGCTTCAACAAAGTACTGAGTAAAGAGTCTGAATATGTAAATGTGATGTTTTTTTTTATATATACAGTGCCTTGCGAAAGTATTCGCCCCCCTTGAACTTTGCAACCTTTTGCCACATTTCAGGCTTCAAACATAAAGATATAAAACTGTATTTTTTTGTGAAGAATCAACAACATGTGGGACACAATCATGAAGTGGAACGACATTTATTGGATATTTCAAACTTTTTTAACAAATCACAAACTGAAAAATTGGGCGTGCAAAATTATTCAGCCCCCTTAAGTTAATACTTTGTAGCTCCACCTTTTACTGCGATTACAGCTGTAAGTCGCTTGGGGTATGTCTCTATCAGTTTTGCACATCGAGAGACTGAAATTTTTTCCCATTCATACTTGCAAAACAGCTCGAGCTCAGTGAGGTTGGATGGAGAGCATTTGTGAACAGCAGTTTTCAGTTCTTTCCACAGATTCTCGATTGGATTCAGGTCTGGACTTTGACTTGGCCATTCTAACACCTGGATATGTTTATTTTTGAACCATTCCATTGTAGATTTTGCTTTATGTTTTGGATCATTGTCTTGTTGGAAGACAAATCTCCGTCCCAGTCTCAGGTCTTTTGCAGACTCCATCAGGTTTTCTTCCAGAATGGTCCTGTATTTGGCTCCATCCATCTTCCCATCAATTTTAACCCTCTTCCCTGTCCCTGCTGAAGAAATGCAGGCCCAAACCACGATACTGCCACCACCATGTTTGACAGTGGGGATAGGGTGTGTTCAGGGTGATGAGCTGTGTTGCTTTTACGCCAAACATAACGTTTTGCATTGTTGCCAAAAAGTTCAATTTTGGTTTCATCTGACCAGAGCACCTTCTTCCACATGTTTGGTGTGACTCCCAGGTGGCTTGTGGCAAACTTTAAACAACACTTTTTATGGATATCTTTAAGAAATGGCTTTCTTCTTGCCACTCTTCCATAAAGGCCAGATTTGTGCAATATACGACTGATTGTTGTCCTATGGACAGAGTCTCCCACCTCAGCTGTAGATCTCTGCAGTTCATCCAGAGTGATCATGGGCATCTTGGCTGCATCTCTGATCAGTCTTCTCCTTGTATGAGCTGAAAGTTTAGAGGGACGGCCAGGTCTTGGTAGATTTGCAGTGGTCTGATACTCCTTCCATTTCAATATTATCGCTTGCACAGTGCTCCTTGGGATGTTTAAAGCTTGGGAAATCTTTTTGTATCCAAATCCGGCTTTAAACTTCTTCACAACAGTATCTCGGACCTGCCTGGTGTGTTCCTTGTTCTTCATGATGCTCTCTGCGCTTTTAACGGACCTCTGAGACTATCACAGTGCAGGTGCATTTATACGGAGACTTGATTACACACAGGTGGATTGTATTTATCATCATTAGTCATTTAGGTCAACATTGGATCATTCAGAGATCCTCACTGAACTTCTGGAGAGAGTTTGCTGCACTGAAAGTAAAGGGGCTGAATAATTTTGCACGCCCAATTTTTCAGTTTTTGATTTGTTAAAAAAGTTTGAAATATCCAATAAATGTTGTTCCACTTCATGATTGTGTCCCACTTGTTGTTGATTCTTCACAAAAAAATACAGTTTTATATCTTTATGTTTGAAGCCTGAAATGTGGCAAAAGGTCGCAAAGTTCAAGGGGGCCGAATACTTTCGCAAGCCACTGTATACACTACCATTCAAAGGTTTGGAGTCACTTAGAAATGTCCTTGTTTTTGAAAGAAAGCAATTTTTTTGTCCATGAAAATAACATCAAATTGATCAGAAATACAATGTAGACTTTGTTAATGTTGTAAATTATGTTGATGTTGAGATTGGTGTTTTGTGGGTACTATTTCATTAACTGCCAGTTGAGGACTTGTGAGGCGTCTGTTTCTCAAACTACACACTCTTATGTACTTGTCCTCTTGCTCAGTTGTGCACCGGGCCTCCCACTCCTTTTTCTATTCTGGTTAGAGCCAGTTTGCGCTGTTCTGTGAAGGGAGTAGTACACAGCATTGTATGAGATATTCAGTTTCTTTGCAATTTCTCACACGGAATAGCCTTCATTTCTCAGAACAAGAATATATTGATGAGTTTCAGAAGAAAAGGATTTTCTAATGATCAATTAACCTTTTAAAATGATAAACTTGGATTAGCTAACACAACGTGCCATTGGAACACAGGAGTGATGGTTGCTGATAATGGGCCTCTGTACGCCTATGTAGATATTTCATTAAAAATCAGCCGCTTCCAGCTACAATAGTCATTTACAACATTAACAATGTCTACACTGTATTTCTGATCAATTTGATGTTATTTTAAAGGACAAAAAATGTGCTTTTCTTTCAAAAACAAGGACATTTCTTAAAGACCACTAACTTTTGAACGGTAATATTTGCAAACATTTCTAAAAACCTATTTTTGCTTTGTCATTATGGTGTATTTTGTGTAGATTGATGAGGGGGAAAAAACAATTTAATCAATTGTAGAATAAAGCTGTAATGTAACAAAATGTGGAAAAAGTCAAGGGGTCTGGATATTTTTCGAATGCACTGTATATACTGTTTTTAATTGCACATGACTACTGCATGATACATAAGGATAATTGGAATATGATAGCCACAACTATCTTTACATTGAGTTGATGGGAAACCTAATGGCCAAACATGTCAAATCAAGAGTCAAACTCCCCCACTCTCTGATGAAGAACACTATTTCAAGTTCAATGTCTTTTCATTCCCATTATAATAACAACATCTTACAGATCGCTGAACACGGCTCTAGAGATGGGATAAGGTCCTGATTGGGTTGGGAATGGATCCATCCGGGAGTTTACCACTTAGGCTTACAGGCTACATTCTCCTAATCTAAACCATAATAGGCCACAAAATGTGCAGTGTAATGCCCATACTGAAAGAGGTCGGTATACATAAAACACTTAAGTTAATAGTTTGATAACATCTATAGAGCCTCTCCAAATAGTGTGATCAGATATAGTATCCGATTACTCAAAAAGAATTGATCACTTTAAAAGGAGGCGAGGGAAGAAAAAGTGACACGAGAGGAGAATGAAAGATTAGGCCATTTTGACAGAAATACCGTGGGAAGGAAGGGACGTCATGGGGAGGGTATTCTGTTGAAGCATTGTGACAGAGTGTTTTGATCAGTGAAGATTCTAGAACCAAGTGTGAAACAAGATCTGTGTTTAAAATGCTGGGTCAGTCCGTCCCAACCAGACATTCTGAGCGGAGTGACCTTTCAGGAACACAGAGTCTGTATCCCAAATGGAAACCTATTCCCTACATAGTACACTACTGTCCCCCTATCAGCCCTGGTCGAAAGTAGTGCATCTGACTAATGGTTATTAATAGTGGCGATTTTGCCCATTGACAACAATAAGGCCCAACCAACTGTAAAGGCTAATCATTTGTTTCAATCAAACGTCCATAATGACAACCCGTTACACTAATAATTACACACTAGTAGGCGGTTAGTGTAAGTTCTATCCAGACTCTCCAGCAGTTAGTGATTCAATGAAATGGAGGGGTAAAAATTGAGGAGGGTAAAATTGTCATTCACTAAATCTAACACACTACACCTAACACAATTGCTTATTGGATATTTGAGGAACCTGTTTAACCTTGTGTTCCTAACCCTATAATAAACAAACTTAGATCTACTACTAACAACTAACAGAATACAACATCTCCCCTTGCTTTTGGCATTTTAGTGGGGGACAATTATTGCAAAACGTCAACAGGCTACAGTAGTTGTGTGTTCCTCATTAATAGCCAATAAGCAAGTCCACCTCGAAGAAACCAATGACAACATGGGCCGGGGGAGCCATCCCGTATCCATGGCGACCAGCGGCTTCCTGGTGAGCATGAGGTCTGTGGCTGTCTGATCAGAGCTAATATCATTTCCCGGGCTGCAGGGTACTCTTACGTGATGCTTATCTGGCCTGCCTGCCCCTCCTGCTACTGTGCTGGGCTGAGCTCTCTCTGTCAAAGGGAGGGGCATAATGCTCCCCTCAGTTTAACAGCATCAATCACTGTGTCATACAGCTCGTACAGTAGACCACTGGACAGCTGCTTTTCACTGGGTGAAAGGGTGTCACTTTGTCATGCCTGGCTGGCTGACAAATATCTATCTTTTTGGTGTTTGAAAGAGGGAGAGTAAAAGAGTAAGCTGGAGAGAGAGTGAGTGAGTTCATCTTTGCAACAAATTGGCACAAAATCTTCAATACAAATTACAGACCTACAGACTGAGGGATATTTAATGAGGGATTGTTGTGGTGTAACTGGTGTAACTGACAATATGAATAATGCATCATCCATTACTATTCCTCAGTCACTGACTGTACGGAGATGAAAGGTGGTGCATATTTAACATGCAGACAGTGTTAGAGGACCAAATGACCTCTGGGACAGCGGAGGAGTGCGGGAGATGATTGATCATGACTAAGCATTGTGCCGGCTCTCTCTGTAAGTGTATCCATCCATCATGTGACCCACTAGTTGTGTCCCAAACAGCCCCCTATTTCCCGACGGGCTCTGGTCAAAAGTAGGTGTACTTGTCTCCACTATGCTAGCACTGCAGCTCCACTATATCAGGCTTTTTTATGGATAAAAAAGAAGCTTAGTGTTTCAGGAAGTGTGGCAATGGGCGCTGTCTGCCTGTCGGTGCCGCTGAATTTTAGAGAAAAGAAGCCCCCATCTTGGTGGTATAAAGAGATCTTTGAACGCCTATTTCCTCCAATCTCAAAATGTCTCTATGGAGCTGAAAGAAATTGTTTCAGTTTTAAAGCTAATTTCCTGCAATGCTGTGCATTTTGCCGTGGCTGTGTTCTTTTGCTCAAACATAATAACAAAATCAATACTGGTAAAAAAAATACTGCTTATTCTATGTTTTCGGAATTTTCTATTTTCCCTGACTGTGCAGCTTTTATTATGGTAATTGTCAGTTCTCAAATATTATATAGTTTCAGAATATATAGGTCCATTATTTTTTCTACATGCACTACATTACCAAAAGTATGTGGACACCTGCACTTCGTTCATCTCATTCCAAAATTATGGGCATTAATATAGCGTTGGTCCCCTCTTTGGTGCTATAACAGCCTCCACTCTTCTGGAATGGCTTTCCACTAGATGTTGGAACATTGCTGCGGGGACTTGCATCCACTCAGCCACAAGAGCATTAGTGACGTCGGGCACTGATGTTGAAGGATTAGGCCTGGCATGCAGTTGGCATTCCAATTCATCCCAAAGGTGTTCGATGGGGTTGAGGTCAGAGCTCTGCACAGGCCAGTCAAGTTCTTCCACACAGATCTCGACAAACCATTTCTGTATGGACCTTGGTTTGTGCACGAGGGCATTGTCATGCTGAAACAGGAAAGGTTCTTCCCCAAACTGTTGCCACATAGTTGGAAGCACAGAATCGTCTAGAATGTAATTGTATGCTGTAGCGTTAAGATTTCCCTTCTGGAACTAAGGGGCCTAGCCGGAACCATGAAAAACAGCCCCAGACCATTATTCCTCCTCCACCCAACTTTATAGTTGTCACTATGCATTCAGGCAGGTAGCATTCTCCTGGCATCAACCAAACCCAGAGTCGTCCATTCGGATTGCTGAATGCTGAAGCATGATTCATCACCCCAGAGAAAGTGTTTCCACTGCGCATGGTGATCTTAGGCTTGTGTGCGGCTGCTCGGCCATGCGCTATGCGCTTCAGCACTCTGTTCTGTGACTGAGCAGTTGTTGCTCCTAGACGTTTCCACTTCACAATAACAGCACTTACAGTTGATCGGGGCAGCTCTAAAACGGACTAGTTGAAAAGGTGCCATCCTATGACGATACAGCATTGTAAGTCACAGAGATCTTCAGTAAGGCCATTCTACTACCAATGTTTGTCTTTGGAGATTGCAAGGCTGTGTGCTCTATTTTATACACCTGTCAGCAATGGGTGTAGCTGAAATAGTCAAATCCACTCATTTAAAGGGGTGTCCACATACTTTTGTATATATAGTGTACTTTATGTCTGATTTTAAGTCTCTTAAGTTTACACTTTTTGGACCCAAGTATTTCAATGGCATAAAAATCCCTGTACACATACAACAGACAGCTCATGATAAGACAAGCAGTAAGGCATACTGCAGCTGATAGACTACATGGATAGTCAATGAAGTGGAAATGATCTCTTCTAGATCACAAACCTTCTGTGTGATGCTGACTACCGGACGAAACAAATGAGAGTACACTTCTCTCGTTGCAATTCACGTTAGTTTCCACTGCTATTAACAATTCAGCTAAAATGCCTTCTTTCTATGGAATGACTAGAGTAGGTTAACAAGAATCTGGACACAAGTGTAAAACAGAAGAAGTTAAATTCACCCGCCAGTGCGGCACATTTCCTCTCAACTCCCTGCTTGCTATTACATTCAGTGTGGCAGCTTTGAAGCCCCACACCCCTCACACACTCCCCACACCCCTCACACACTCCCCACACCCCTCACACACGCCCCACACCCCTCACACACGCCCCACACCCCTCACACACGCCCCACACCCCTCACACACACCCCACACCCCTCACACACTCCCCACACCCCTCACACACTCCCCACACCCCTCACACACGCCCCACACCCCTCACACACGCCCCACACCCCTCACACACACCCAACACCCCTCACACACTCTCCACACCCCTCACACACACCCCACACCCCTCACACACACCCCACACCCCTCACACACTCCCCACACCCCTCACACACACCCCACACCCCTCACACACTCCCCACACCCCTCACACACGCCCCACACCCCTCACACACGCCCCACACCCCTCACACACACCCAACACCCCTCACACACTCTCCACACCCCTCACACACACCCCACACCCCTCACACACACCCCACACCCCTCACACACTCCCCACACCCCTCACACACTCCCCACACCCCTCACACACTCCCCACACCCCTCACCCCTCACACACGCCCCACACCCCTCACACACACCCCACACCCCTCACACACTCCCCACACCCCTCACACACTCCCCACACACTCCCCACACCCCTCACACACCCCACACCCCTCACACACACCCCACACCCCTCACACATGCCCCACACCCCTCACACACTCCCCACACACTCCCCACACCCCTCACACACACCCCACACCCCTCACACACGCACCACACCCCTCACACACGCCCCACACCCCTCACACACTCCCCACACACTCCCCACACCCCTCACACAGGCCCCACACCCCTCACACACACCCCACACCTCTCACACACTCCCCAAACCCCTCACACACGCCCCACACCCCTCACACACTCCCCACACCCCTCACACACACCCCACACCCCTCACACACTCCCAATCGAGACGATGCTTCTGCAACTGCTGACAGCGCTATGCTGTGGTATCTGCATATCTATTATACTTGGCCCTCATAAATAACCTGTAATGGAACTGTCATCTCACTAGTGCCATCAAATATTAACTCTGCCTCAACGCCAACAGACTAGAACAGCTCACAGGAGCTGCATTTGACTACAGTAAACTGTTTGACTACTGCAGATTGTGGCTGTCTTATCAAATGAACAGTGGATGCCATCAGTAACCGTGTGGTTAGGGGCCATTGTTGAGAATGTTTTGGGGTACTTACTGACTGACTTATTGACAGTAGTACACATTTTTGGAAGAAAGTGGATTGGAATTAAACACACACACACACTGAATCTAACATCCCGATAGGGTTGTAACTGATCTCCACCACATTGTTTTCAACAGGTAGCCAGCCTACTGTGTGTAGGGAGGCAGGTAGTTGCTAATTCAAATCCCAGAGCCGACAAAGTGTAAAAAAAATCAGTCGATCTGCCCTTGAGCGAGGCACTTAACCCTAAATGCTTCAGGGTCGCCGTCACTAATGGCTGATCCCTGGCCGTGACCCCTCTCTCCGACGGTGTCTCAGGGGGAGTTGGGATAAGCAAAAAACACCTTTCCATTTCACACCTCACACTTGTACATGCCGTGAAACATGCCAAATATAATCACCCCCTATTTGACCTTTGATCAGTGCCCTGACCAAAACATTCCCAGCAGCCAATATTACCCAGACAGCCAACTACACTCCATCCCTGTGGTCACACTGCTCCATTGAGCTGAGCTGAAGTACTCTGCCCCCAGGGACCCTTCAAGGCCGGCATTCATTCACACAGCTATAAATTCTCCCAGAGAGAGCACTGGACGCCTGCCTCACTTGCCGGCCAGCCCCATTCCCATCCTATGACAAACCAGCCTCCTTCCCATCCTCTGACCAACCAGCCTACATGAATGATCCTCATTAACCAACAAGCCTCCATTGGTCAGTTATTGAGTGATGGCTATATAGGTGGAGTTGCCCGTTCTAGCACTTGTATACAATGGTGTCCCCCTTCGACATAGTTGTTACCAGCTTGAAAAAGTGTGTGTGAAAGAGCTAGCTATCACTGTAATGTCTATGGAACTTGGATTATCAACCAAATGGTTAACCAGTGTTAGTTGGTCTGTGCACCCAAAGATGCCCGGGAGGAGGGGGAGGGGGGATTATGGAAATGATAAGCTTCTCAATTTGCTTCCACTTAATTTGTTCCTAAAATGTAATATATAGGAGATAAGCCTTTCAAAGGAGGATAAAAATAAGAATGCGCCTCATTTTACACACACACACACACACACACACACACACACACACACACACACACACACACACACACACACACACACTCTCTCTCTGCTCAGAAGCTCCTCTTGAATATGGAGTTTATTATTGGTACTGGCGATGTTGGACTGAAGCCATCAGAATTCAGCAGCAGAGACAGAAGCAGTGCATAGGAGAAGAGGGGGAGGGGAGCACAAACACAGCTAATGACTCACTATGGGTGTGTGTGTGTGCAATTGCGTAGCGTATGTTTGCCTATCGGTCTATAATGCCAAACTAGGTTTCTTGGAGTAACATTGTGAACAGGAGGAGGTGGCACTGGCGACTAGATCATAGTACAAAGGTTTGGACTTGGTAACACATACTCTAGATCTAACCCTGTTCCCGAAGAACTACCCTCCTGTAGGTTTACACCAGAGCCCTCCAACCCTGTTCCCGAAGAACTACCCTCCTGTAGGTTTACACCAGAGCCCTCCAACCCTGTTCCTGAAGAGCTACCCTCCTGTAGGTTTACACCAGGGCTCTCCAACCCTGTTCCTGGACAGCAACACTCCTGTAGGTTTTCATTTCAACAGGGTTGGAGGCCCTGGTGTAAACCTACAGGAGGGTAGCTTTCCAGGAACAGAGTTGGAAAGCCCTGCTTTAGATGGTCTATCCAAGGTTTCCCAAACCCAGTTCAAATCTACACAGGAGATGCTTACCAAGAAGTTAAAGTTGACTTAAAATTTATGGCAAGACTTGAAAATCGTTCTCTACCAATGAACAACAACCGATTTGACAGAGCTTGAAACATTTTGAAAAGAATAATGGGAAAATGTTTACAATCCAGGTGTGGAAAGCTCTTAGAGACTTACCCAGAAAGACTAGTCAGGGGTGTGAACACATACAGTACCAGTCAGAAGTTTGGACACACCTACTCATTCCAAAGGTTTTTATTTATTTTTACTATTTTCTACATGGTAGAATAATAGTGAAGACATCAAAACTATGAAATTACATGTGGTAACCAAAAAAGTGTTATATATTTTATATTTGAGATTCTTCAAAGTAGCCACCCTTTGCCTTGATGACAGCTTTACACACTCTTGGCATTTTCTCAACCAGCTTCATGAGGTAGTCACCTGGAATACATTTCAATTAACAGGTGTGCCTTGTTAATTTGTGGAATTTCTTTCTTTCTTAATGCGTTTGAGCCAATCAGTTGTGTTGTGACAAGGTAGGGGTGGTATACAGAACATAGCCCTATTTGGTAAAATACCAAGTCCATATTATGACAAGAACAGCTCAAATAAGCAAAGATAAATGACAGTCCATCATTACTTTAAGACATGAAGGTCAGTCAATGCGGAAAATTCAATAACTTTGAAAGTTTCTTCAAGTGCAGTCGCAAAAACCATCAAGCACTGTGATGAAACTGGCTCTCATGAGGACCGCCACAGGAAAAGAAGACCCTGAGTTACCTCCCATTAGAGTTAACAGCCTCAGAAATTGCAGCCCAAGTAAATGCTTCACAGAGTTCAAGTAACAGACACATCTCAACATCAACTGTTCAGAAGAGATTGCGTGAATCAGACCTTCATAGTCGAATTGCTGCAAAGAAACCACTACTAAGGGACACCAATAAAAAGAAGAGACTTGCTTGGGCCAAGAAACACGAGCAATGGACATTAGACCGGTGGAAATCTGTCCTTTGGTCTGACGGGTCCAAATTTGAGATTTTGTGAGATGCAGTGTAGGTGAATGGATGATCTCCACATGTGTGGTTCCCACCGTGAAGCATGGAGGTGGTGGTGTGATGGTGCTTTGCTGGTGACACTGTCAGTGATTTGTTTAGAATTCAAGGCACACTTAACCAGCATGGCTACCACAGCATTTTGCAGCATTATGTCATACCATCTGGTTTATGCTTAGTGGCACAATCATTCGTTTTTCAACAGGACAATGACCCAACACACACCTCAAGGCTGTGTAAGGGCTATTTGACCAAGGAGAGTGATGGAGTGCTGCATCAGATGACTTGTCCTCCACAATCACCTGACCTCAACCCAATTGAGATGGTTTGGGATGAGTTGGACCGCAGAGTGAAGGAAAAGCAGCCATTATCTAAAATATATTTTAATTTGTTTAACACTTTTTTGGTCACTACATGACTCCATGTGTTATTTCATAGTTTTGATGTCTTCACTATTATTCTACAAACATAGAAAATAGTCAAAATAAAGTAAAACTCTTGAATGAGTAGGTGTCAAAACTTTTGACTGGTACTGTTTGTAAATGACATATACAGAAATATAATTTTCAATAAATTAGCAAAAATGTATAAAAATATTTTTTCACTTTGTCATAATGGGGCATTGTGTATAATATGGATCCCCATTAGCCTCTTCCTGGGGTAAAGAAAAATTAAGTCAGTTGTACACTTTTAAAAACATTACAATACATTCATAGCAGATTTCACTACACACTAAGTGTGTGCCCTCAGGCCCCTAATCCACTACCACATATCTACACCACAAAATCCATGTGTTTAGTGCGCATGTTATCGTGTGTATGAGTGTGTCTATGTTTGTGATGCTTCACAGTCCCTGCTGTTCCATAAGGTGTATTTTTAAATGTAATTTACTGCATCAGTTACTTGATGTGGAATATAGTTCCATGTAGTCACAAAAATTATATATTTAATCCATTTTGAATTCAGGCTGTAACGACAAAATGTGGAGTAAGTCAAGGAGTGTGAATACTTTCTGAAAGTACTGTATAGTCTAGGTTCTTTTTAATCAACCTGTGAACAGTCAGATCGAGAACCCGAGGATAAAGCTGATATTAAATTGTTTCTTAACCAGCAAGATATGGCCCTCCCTTCTTGGAGGCAGACTTGCATTGAAGTTAACACTTAAGAACTGACTAAATTGGTGTCAGCACACCATCTAAGGCCAGGGACCTAAAATCTCTGCGACCAGTACTAGTCCACAGAGGTTTAAGCCACTGCTATACAGTACTGTAACTTATGCTTTCCGTTGCTAATTCTGGTTTCTGTGCTGCCCGCCCCCCTTTGAGCTGCAATGAGGCATTACCCTGAAGGCAGCATACGTTCTCCCTGCTATGGCCTTCTAAATGTCCAGGCCTCCTCCAATGCTGCTCAGGCAGGACTCATTAAGGAACCATTTAATAGGCTAATTGGCAGAGTTCAGTGCACAGGGACCAGTGAGGATCCAAGGACACAACACAGGCGCATCCGGACCCCTGGCTCGCCATGTCACCTGGATCCAAAATGAAGGACGGAGGTCTTGTCGTGTCACTGGCAGCACCTCAATAGAAAACAGCGTCCTGTGTCCTCTGACATTGATCGTTTTGACAGGGGGGGGACATTTTTAGATACAGCTGTACACAGGGGTGAGTGGGTGGTGTTTCCTGATGAGGCAGAGTAGTTTAGTCATAGGGAAACAAGTCGTCAACTCAGATCACTCATGGCCTGATGCAGACGATTTATTTTATTTATTGTTTTTCCATCATCATGTCCCAGGATTATTCGTCCTCTCTCCGAGTACACCTCAACACGCTGTAGGCCTGTTGTAATGTCTTATTTGAAGTGACGTGCTGCAGAAAAAGCAGAGAGCATGAATAAAAAGAGAGGAGCGAATGAGTAAAAGGATGAATCAGTGGATTGGTGGTTGGGGTGGGAGGGTTAGGTTCCGTCACATGTGATGGATGCACAGGGAGGTGATAGGTGGGGGCAGAAGAGCGAGGGGTGTGGGGCGATGGAGGATGACAGGCTGCTTTCTCCTCTCTTTTCTTAGATGCTGACCACCTCTTCACACTCTGACCTGGGGTGACTATTCATTTGGCACAAACAGATGAACAAGTTTTGAAATGGTAAACAAAAAAGACCGATCTTTTGCGACAGGTTTGGGTAGTGCTGTCCACAGTACTTCCTCCGTTTCAAAAGCTCTTCTGTCATTTGTGTGGGTTGGCGCCCCCCCCCCCCCTTGGGTTGTGCCGTGGCAGAGATCTTTGTGGGCTATACTCGGCCTTGTCTCAGGATGGTAAGTTGGTGGTTGAAGATATCCCTCTAGTGGTGTGGGGGCTGTGCTTTGGCAAAGTGGGTGGGGTTATATCCTTCCTGTTTGGCCCTGTCCGGGGGTATCCTCGGATGGGGCCAGTGTCTCCTGACCCCTCCTGTCTCAGCCTCCAGTATTTATGCTGCAGTAGTTTATGTGTCGGGGGGCTAGGGTCAGTTTGTTATATCTGGAGTACTTCTCCTGTCCTATTCGGTGTCCTGTGTGAATCTAAGTGTGCTCTCTCTAATTCTCTCTCTCGGAGGACCTGAGCTCTAGGACCATGCCTCAGGACTACCTGACATGATGACTCCTTGCTGTCCCCAGTCCACCTGGCCGTGCTGCTGCTCCAGTTTCAACTGTTCTGCCTTATTATTTGACCATGCTGGTCATTTATGAACATTTGAACATCTTGGCCATGTTCTGTTATAATCTCCACCCGGCACAGCCAGAAGAGGACTGGCCACCCCACATAGCCTGGTTCCTCTAGGTTTTGGCCTTTCTAGGGAGTTTTTCCTAGCCACCGTGCTTCTACACCTGCATTGCTTGCTGTTTGGGGTTTTAGGCTGGGTCTCTGTACAGCACTTTGAGATATCAGCTGATGTACGAAGGGCTATATAAATACATTTGATTTGATTTGTGTGCCACTTGACCCCGACGTGTGGGCGTATCTGATGGGACGAGATTTTAAGCATTTGCATTGTCATTCTTACCTTTATTTGACATTCTTGTTCTACTTTGGACATTGTCACTGTACCGTTCCTACTCTGTGTGAACATGAAATCAAATTCAACATCTCCACGGGTTCACAAGTTTTCAATTTGGTTTATTTTCAAAAAAATAAAATGACATTATTTCTTTCTGTTTCGAAACAGTGTAATTTGAAAAGTCTCCTGTCCTCTAAGGAAACAAACCTGCTGAGCAGTTAAACAGGCAACAGGTAGAAAAGGAGGAAACTAACCTGGTCATTACAATATGAAACACATAAAACGGATCAAAGCGTACTTAAAGGCAGAAAATAAAACTTAACCGGTAAAAACAACTCAAAGTTCTACAAAACAAGCTTTCCGATTATTTTCTATTTCGAAGAAGGAGCGATCAACTCTGCACACATTCCTTGTAGTGTTAGAGAAAACATGGGAGAAGTCTATGACACGACATCAATATCAAACCAAAAAAAGAGGACTGGCTGTAGGTAGCTAACAAGTAAGGATCATGTCTGACTGTAGGTAGCTAACAGGTAAGGATCATGTCTGACTGTAGGTAGCTAACAGGTAAGGATCATGTCTGACTGTAGGTAGCTAACAGGTAAGGATCATGTCTGACTGTAGGTAGCTAACAGGTAAGGATCATGTCTGACTGTAGGTAGCTAACAGATAAGGATCATGTCTGACTGTAGGTAGCTAACATTCTAACAGGTAAGGATCATGTCTGACTATAGGTAGCTAACAGGTAAGGATCATGTCTGACTGTAGGTAGCTAACAGGTAAGGATCATGTCTGACTGTAGGTAGCTAACAGGTAAGGATTGTCTGACTGTAGGTAGCTAACAGGTAAGGATCATGTCTGACTGTAGGTAGCTAACAGATAAGGATCATGTCTGACTGTAGGTAGCTAACAGGTAAGGATCATGTCTGACTGTAGGTAGCTAACATTCTAACAGGTAAGGATCATGTCTGACTATAGGTAGCTAACAGGTAAGGATCATGTCTGACTGTAGGTAGCTAACAGGTAAGGATCATGTCTGACTGTAGGTAGCTAACATTCTAACAGGTAAGGATCATGTCTGACTATAGGTAGCTAACAGGTAAGGATCATGTCTGACTGTAGGTAGCTAACAGGTAAGGATCATGTCTGACTGTAGGTAGCTAACATTCTAACAGGTAAGGATCGTGTCTGACTGTAGGTAGCTAACAGGTAAGGATCGTGTCTGACTGTAGGTAGCTAACAGGTAAGGATCATGTCTGACTGTAGGTAGCTAACATTCTAACAGGTAAGGATCGTGTCTGACTGTAGGTAGCTAACAGGTAAGGATCATGTCTGAAAGGTAGGTAGCTAACATTCTAACAGGTAAGGATCATGTCTGACTGTAGGTAGCTAACATTCTAACAGGTAAGGATCATGTCTGACTGTAGGTAGCTAACATTCTAACAGGTAAGGATCATGTCTGACTGTAAGTAGCTAACAGGTAAGGATCATGTCTGACTGTAGGTAGCTAACAGGTAAGGATCATGTCTGACTGTAGGTAGCTAACAGGTAAGGATCATGTCTGACTGTAGGTAGCTAACATTCTAACAGGTAAGGATCATGTCTGCACATAGCAGGATGATGTTGGTTTGACCAGCTGTGCATTGAGGAAGTGTGTGTGTGTTCAGGCCATTTTGTGAGGGTACCAGTTGAGGAGATGGAAACCAGTGCCGGTAGCCAGACGGGCAGCCGGGCCCAGGGCAAAGGGCGAGGTGACACGCAGCATGTCCCCCATTCCAAACAGAGGGAACACGGACATACCTAGACAACACAGGAAACACCTTATGATGTAGACATCTTCCATGGCAGCAGAGTCAGAATCCTAACTTAAGATAAAAACAGCATCTTTGCATTAGTCGCCAACAGACATCAATGCACAATTTTCGTATGCATGACTTTTCCGTTGCCCCCGCACATTGCCTCTGTACCGGTAACCCCTGTATATAGCCTCCACATTGCCTCTGTACCGGTACCCCCTGTATATAGCCTCCACATTGCCTCTATACCAGTACCCCCTGTATATAGCCTCCACATTGCCTCTGTACCAGTACCCCCTGTATATAGCCTCCACATTGCCTCTATACCAGTACCCCCTGTATATAGCCTCCACATTGCCTCTGTACCAGTACCCCCTGTATATAGCCTCCACATTGCCTCTGTACCGGTACCCCCTGTATATGGCCTCCACATTGCCTCTGTACCGGTACCCCCTGTATATAGCCTCCACATTGACTCTGTACCGGTACCCCCTGTATATAGCCTCCACATTGACTCTGTACCGGTACCCCCTGTATATAGCCTCCACATTGACTCTGTACCGGTACCCCCTGTATATAGCCTCCACATTGCCTCTGTACCGGTACCCCCTGTATATAGCCTCCACATTGCCTCTGTACCGGTACTCCCTGTATATAGCCTCCACATTGCCTCTGTACCGGTACCCCCTGTATATAGCCTCCACATTGCCTCTGTACCGGTACCCCCTGTATATAGCCTCCACATTGCCTCTGTACCGGTACCCCCTGTATATAGCCTCCACATTGCCTCTGCACCGGTACCCCCTGTATATAGCCTCCACATTGCCTCTGTACTGGTACCCCCTGTATATAGCCTCCACATTGCCTCTGTACCAGTACCCCCTGTATACAGCCTCCACATTGCCTCTGTACTGGTACCCCATGTATACAGCCCCGCTATTGTTATTTTACTGCTGCTCTTTAATTATTTGTTACTCTTATCTTTTTTTTGTTGTTGGTATTTTTATTAAAACTGTATTGTTGGTTAAGGGCTTGTTAGTAAGCATTTCACTGTAAGGTTGCTGTTGTATTTGGCGCATGTGACAAATACAATTTGATTTATATAGCTGCAACACTGCTGCTGAACAACATTAGATGATGTGTAAAGCTCAGTCTGCTTGTTGTATTTCCATGGCCTGTTCAGGTCTTTTGTTCACAGCTTAACCAAAACCACTGCACTGTAACAGTGTATCAATATCAAGGCTTATGCAATTAGGTAACACCATTTGGTCAAATAGCTATGGTAACATATAGGATCCGTGTCAGTTTCTCTGTGCAGGGCCATTCACTAGTGGGGAATTTCATTGTGTTTCTCTAGCATCATTAGTGCTCAGGCTAACCCCTGTGTGTGTATGTAAAATGTTTTCTGCATCGTGTGTGTGTGTGTCTAAAGGGTTGTTTACTGTGTGCGTGTGTAATGGTTTGTTTACTGTGTGCGTGTGTGTGTGTGTGTGTGTAATGGTTTGTTTATGTGTGTGTAATGGTTTGTTTACCGTGTGTGTATTTGTTAACCGTACCGTATGGGGCAGTCTGGGTCTGCGTCAATCCGGGGGTACGGAGGCTCAGGGTTTTCAGAGTGGAGGGCTGGGGGGGCACAGCAGGTATATGGGACCCCGCCCCTCCATTTGCAGAGCATGGCTCCTTCAGCTCACTGGCACTAGGTGAAGGGGGGGGGGGCTGAAACACATGGGGGGCAGAAAGGGTAGTAAGGAAGATCATGCGTTGACTGGGACTTCGGAAAGCACCAAATCATAGAAACACAACCGGCTAAAACAAATGCATATTTACATTCACACAGCATTCAGCATTAATATCATGTCATTTAGAAGAATGTGAAAACAAAACCCATCTCAAAGTAGAGCTGGGGGGAAAATACAGGCAGGAGCTGAGGGGAAATACAGGCAGGAGCTGGGGGGAAATACAGGCAGGAGCTGGGGGGAAAATACAGGCAGGAGCTGGGGGGAAATACAGGCAGGAGCTGGGGGGAAATACAGGCAGGAGCTGGGGGGAAAATACAGGCAGGAGCTGGGGGGAAAATACAGGCAGGAGCTGGGGGGAAATACAGGCAGGAGCTGGGGGGAAATACAGGCAGGAGCTGGGGGGAAATACAGGCAGGAGCTGGAGGGAAATACAGGCAGGAGCTGGGGGAAAATACAGGCAGGAGCTGGGGGGAAATACAGGCAGGAGCTGGGGGGAAATACAGGCAGGAGCTGGGGGGAAATACAGGCAGGAGCTGGGGGGAAATACAGGCAGGAGCTGGGGGGAAATACAGGCAGGAGCTGGGGGGAAAATACAGGCAGGAGCTGGGGGGGAAAATACAGGCAGGAGCTGGGGGGGAAAATACAGGCAGGAGCTGGGGGGGAAATACAGGCAGGAGCTGGGGGGGAAATACAGGCAGGAGCTGGGGGGAAATACAGGCAGGAGCTGGGGGGAAATACAGGCAGGAGCTGGGGGGAAATACAGGCAGGAGCTGGGGGGAAATACAGGCAGGAGCTGGGGGGAAATACAGGCAGGAGCTGGGGGGAATACAGGCAGGAGCTGGGGGGAATACAGGCAGGAGCTGGGGGGAATACAGGCAGGAGCTGGGGGGAATACAGGCAGGAGCTGGGGGGAATACAGGCAGGAGCTGGGGGAAATACAGGCAGGAGCTGGGAAAATACAGGCAGGAGCAGGGGGGAAATACAGGCAGGAGCTGGGGGGAAATACAGGCAGGAGCTGGGGGGAAATACAGGCAGGAGCTGGGGGGAAATACAGGCAGGAGCTGGGAAAATACAGGCAGGAGCTGGGGGGAAATACAGGAAGGAGCTGGGGGGAAATACAGGCAGGAGCTGGGGGGAAATACAGGCAGGAGCTGGGGGGAAATACAGGCAGGAGCTGGGGGGAAATACAGGCAGGAGCTGGGGGGAAATACAGGCAGGAGCTGGGGGGAAATGCAGGCAGGAGCTGGGGGGAAATGCAGGCAGGAGCTGGGGGGAAATACAGGCAGGAGCTGGGGGGAAATACAGGCAGGAGCTGGGGGGAAATACAGGCAGGAGCTGGGGGGAAATACAGGCAGGAGCTGGGGGGAAATACAGGCAGGAGCTGGGGGGAAAATACAGGCAGGAGCTGGGGGGAAATACAGGCAGGAGCTGGGGGAAATACAGGCAGGAGCTGGGGGGAAAATACAGGCAGGAGCTGGGGGGAAAATACAGGCAGGAGCTGGGGGAAAATACAGGCAGGAGCTGGGGGGAAATACAGGCAGGAGCTGGGGGGAAATACAGGCAGGAGCTGGGGGGAAAATACAGGCAGGAGCTGGGGGGAAAATACAGGCAGGAGCTGGGGGGGAAATACAGGCAGGAGCTGGGGGGAAATACAGGCAGGAGCTGGGGGGAAATACAGGCGGGAGCTGGGGGAAATACAGGCAGGAGCTGGGGGGAAAATACAGGCAGGAGCTGGGGGAAAATACAGGCAGGAGCTGGGGGGAAATACAGGCAGGAGCTGGGGGAAAATACAGGCAGGAGCTGGGGGGAAATACAGGCAGGAGCTGGGGGGAAATACAGGCAGGAGCTGGGGGGAAAATACAGGCAGGAGCTGGGGGGAAAATACAGGCAGGAGCTGGGGGGGAAATACAGGCAGGAGCTGGGGGGGAAATACAGGCAGGAGCTGGGGGGAAATACAGGCAGGAGCTGGGGGGAAAATACAGGCAGGAGCTGGGGGGGAAATACAGGCAGGAGCTGGGGGGAAATACAGGCAGGAGCTGGGGGGAAATACAGGCAGGAGCTGGGGGGAAATACAGGCAGGAGCTATACAGGCAGGAGCTGGGGGGAAATACAGGCAGGAGCTGGGGGGAAATACAGGCAGGAGCTGGGGGGAAATACAGGCAGGAGCTGGGGGGAAATACAGGCAGGAGCTGGGGGGAAAATACAGGCAGGAGCTGGGGGGAAATACAGGCAGGAGCTGGGGGAAATACAGGCAGGAGCTGGGGGGAAAATACAGGCAGGAGCTGGGGGGAAATACAGGCAGGAGCTGGGGGGAAATACAGGCAGGAGCTGGGGGGAAAAGCTGGGGGGAAATACAGGCAGGAGCTGGGGGGAAAATACAGGCAGGAGCTGGGGGGAAATACAGGCAGGAGCTGGGGGGAAAATACAGGCAGGAGCTGGGGGGAAATACAGGCAGGAGCTGGGGGGAAAATACAGGCAGGAGCTGGGGGGAAATACAGGCAGGAGCTGGGGGGAAATACAGGCAGGAGCTGGGGGGAAATACAGGCAGGAGCTGGGGGAAAAATACAGGCAGGAGCTGGGGGAAAATACAGGCAGGAGCTGGGGGGAAATACAGGCAGGAGCTGGGGGGAAATACAGGCAGGAGCTGGGGGGAAAATACAGGCAGGAGCTGGGGGGAAAATACAGGCAGGAGCTGGGAAAATACAGGCAGGAGCTGGGAAAATACAGGCAGGAGCTGGGGGGAAATACAGGAAGGAGCTGGGGGGAAATACAGGCAGGAGCTGGGGGGAAATACAGGCAGGAGCTGGGGGGAAATACAGGCAGGAGCTGGGGGAAAATACAGGCAGGAGCTGGGGGGAAATACAGGCAGGAGCTGGGGGGAAATACAGGCAGGAGCTGGGGGGAAAATACAGGCAGGAGCTGGGGGGAAATACAGGCAGGAGCTGGGGGAAATACAGGCAGGAGCTGGGGGGAAAATACAGGCAGGAGCTGGGGGAAAATACAGGCAGGAGCTGGGGGGAAAATACAGGCAGGAGCTGGGGGGAAAATACAGGCAGGAGCTGGGGGAAAATACAGGCAGGAGCTGGGGGGAAATACAGGCAGGAGCTGGGGGGAAAATACAGGCAGGAGCTGGGGGGGAAATACAGGCAGGAGCTGGGGGGGAAATACAGGCAGGAGCTGGGGGGGAAATACAGGCAGGAGCTGGGGGGGAAATACAGGCAGGAGCTGGGGGGGAAATACAGGCAGGAGCTGGGGGGAATACAGGCAGGAGCTGGGGGAATACAGGCAGGAGCTGGGGGAAATACAGGCAGGAGCTGGGGGAAATACAGGCAGGAGCTGGGAAAATACAGGCAGGAGCAGGGGGGAAATACAGGCAGGAGCTGGGGGGAAATACAGGCAGGAGCTGGGGGGAAATACAGGCAGGAGCTGGGGGGGAAATACAGGCAGGAGCTGGGGGGGAAATACAGGCAGGAGCTGGGGGGAAATACAGGCAGGAGCTGGGGGGAAAATACAGGCAGGAGCTGGGGGGAAATACAGGCAGGAGCTGGGGGAAATACAGGCAGGAGCTGGGGGGAAAATACAGGCAGGAGCTGGGGGGAAAATACAGGCAGGAGCTGGGGGGAAATACAGGCAGGAGCTGGGGGGAAATACAGGCAGGAGCTGGGGGGAAATACAGGCAGGAGCTGGGGGGAAATACAGGCAGGAGCTGGGGGGAAATACAGGCAGGAGCTGGGGGGAAAATACAGGCAGGAGCTGGGGGGGAAATACAGGCAGGAGCTGGGGGGAAATACAGGCAGGAGCTGGGGGGAAATACAGGCGGGAGCTGGGGGGAAATACAGGCAGGAGCTGGGGGGAAATACAGGCAGGAGCTGGGGGGAAATACAGGCAGGAGCTGGGGGGAAATACAGGCAGGAGCTGGGGGGAAATACAGGCAGGAGCTGGGGGGAAATACAGGCAGGAGCTGGGGGGAAATACAGGCAGGAGCTGGGGGGAAATACAGGCAGGAGCTGGGGGGAAAATACAGGCAGGAGCTGGGGGGAAAATACAGGCAGGAGCTGGGGGGGAAATACAGGCAGGAGCTGGGGGGAAATACAGGCAGGAGCTGGGGGGAAATACAGGCAGGAGCTGGGGGGAAAATACAGGCAGGAGCTGGGGGGAAATACAGGCAGGAGCTGGGGGAAATACAGGCAGGAGCTGGGGGGAAAATACAGGCAGGAGCTGGGGGGAAATACAGGCAGGAGCTGGGGGGAAATACAGGCAGGAGCTGGGGGGAAATACAGGCAGGAGCTGGGGGGAAATACAGGCAGGAGCTGGGGGGAAATACAGGCAGGAGCTGGGGGGAAATACAGGCAGGAGCTGGGGGGAAATACAGAAAGGAGCTGGGGGGAAATACAGAAAGGAGCTGGGGGGGAAATACAGGCAGGAGCTGGGGGGAAAATACAGGCAGGAGCTGGGGGGGAAATACAGGCAGGAGCTGGGGGGAAATACAGGCAGGAGCTGGGGGGAAATACAGGCAGGAGCTGGGGGGAAATACAGGCAGGAGCTGGGGGGAAAAGCTGGCGGGAAATACAGGCAGGAGCTGGGGGGAAAATACAGGCAGGAGCTGGGGGGAAAATACAGGCAGGAGCTGGGGGGGAAATACAGGCAGGAGCTGGGGGGGAAATACAGGCAGGAGCTGGGGGGGAAATACAGGCAGGAGCTGGGGGGAAATACAGGCAGGAGCTGGGGGGAAATACAGGCAGGAGCTGGGGGGAAATACAGGCAGGAGCTGGGGGGGAAATACAGGCAGGAGCTGGGGGGAAATACAGGCAGGAGCTGGGGGGAAAATACAGGCAGGAGCTGGGGGGAAATACAGGCAGGAGCTGGGAGGAAAATACAGGCAGGAGCTGGGGGGAAATACAGGCAGGAGCTGGGGGGAAATACAGGCAGGAGCTGGGGGGAAATACAGGCAGGAGCTGGGGGAAAAATACAGGCAGGAGCTGGGGGAAAAATACAGGCAGGAGCTGGGGGAAAATACAGGCAGGAGCTGGGGGGGAAATACAGGCAGGAGCTGGGGGGAAATACAGGCAGGAGCTGGGGGGAAAATACAGGCAGGAGCTGGGGGGAAAATACAGGCAGGAGCTGGGGGGAAAATACAGGCAGGAGCTGGGAAAATACAGGCAGGAGCTAGGGGGAAATACAGGAAGGAGCTGGGGGGGAAATACAGGCAGGAGCTGGGGGGAAAATACAGGCAGGAGCTGGGGGGGAAATACAGGCAGGAGCTGGGGGGAAATACAGGCAGGAGCTGGGGGGAAATACAGGCAGGAGCTGGGGGGAATACAGGCAGGAGCTGGGGGGAATACAGGCAGGAGCTGGGGGGAATACAGGCAGGAGCTGGGGGGAATACAGGCAGGAGCTGGGGGGAAAATACAGGCAGGAGCTGGGGGGGAAATACAGGCAGGAGCTGGGGGGAAGTACAGGCAGGAGCTGGGGGGAAATACAGGCAGGAGCTGGGGGGAAAATACAGGCGGGAGCTGGGGGGAAATACAGGCGGGAGCTGGGGGGAAATACAGGCGGGAGCTGGGGGGAAAATACAGGCAGGAGCTGGGGGGAAAATACAGGCAGGAGCTGGGGGGAAATACAGGCAGGAGCTGGGGGGAAATACAGGCAGGAGCTGGGGGGAAATACAGGCAGGAGCTGGGGGGAAATACAGGCAGGAGCTGGGGGGAAAAAATACAGGCAGGAGCTGGGGGGGAAATACAGGCAGGAGCTGGGGGGAAATACAGGCAGGAGCTGGGGGGAAATACAGGCAGGAGCTGGGGGGAAATACAGGCAGGAGCTGGGGGGAAATACAGGCAGGAGCTGGGGGGAAATACAGGCAGGAGCTGGGGGGAAATACAGGCAGGAGCTGGGGAGAAATACAGGCAGGAGCTGGGGGGAAATACAGGCAGGAGCTGGGGGGAAATACAGGCAGGAGCTGGGGGGAAAATACAGGCAGGAGCTGGGGGGGAAAATACAGGCAGGAGCTGGGGGGGAAATACAGGCAGGAGCTGGGGGGAAATACAGGCAGGAGCTGGGGGGAAATACAGGCAGGAGCTGGGGGGAAAATACAGGCAGGAGCTGGGGGGAAATACAGGCAGGAGCTGGGGGAAATACAGGCAGGAGCTGGGGGGAAAATACAGGCAGGAGCTGGGGGGAAATACAGGCAGGAGCTGGGGGGAAATACAGGCAGGAGCTGGGGGGAAATACAGGCAGGAGCTGGGGGGAAATACAGGCAGGAGCTGGGGGGAAATACAGGCAGGAGCTGGGGGGAAATACAGGCAGGAGCTGGGGGGAAATACAGGCAGGAGCTGGGGGGAAATACAGGCAGGAGCTGGGGGGAAAATACAGGCAGGAGCTGGGGGGGAAATACAGGCAGGAGCTGGGGGGAAATACAGGCAGGAGCTGGGGGGAAATACAGGCAGGAGCTGGGGGGAAATACAGGCAGGAGCTGGGGGGAAATACAGGCAGGAGCTGGGGGGAAATACAGGCAGGAGCTGGGGGGAAAATACAGGCAGGAGCTGGGGGGGAAATACAGGCAGGAGCTGGGGGGAAATACAGGCAGGAGCTGGGGGGAAATACAGGCAGGAGCTGGGGGGAAATACAGGCAGGAGCTGGGGGGAAAAGCTGGGGGGAAATACAGGCAGGAGCTGGGGGGAAAATACAGGCAGGAGCTGGGGGGAAAATACAGGCAGGAGCTGGGGGGGAAATACAGGCAGGAGCTGGGGGGAAATACAGGCAGGAGCTGGGGGGAAATACAGGCAGGAGCTGGGGGGAAAATACAGGCAGGAGCTGGGGGGAAATACAGGCAGGAGCTGGGGGGAAATACAGGCAGGAGCTGGGGGGAAATACAGGCAGGAGCTGGGGGGAAATACAGGCAGGAGCTGGGGGGAAATACAGGCAGGAGCTGGGGGGAAAATACAGGCAGGAGCTGGGGGGAAAATACAGGCAGGAGCTGGGGGGAAATACAGGCAGGAGCTGGGGGGAAATACAGGCAGGAGCTGGGGGGAAAATACAGGCAGGAGCTGGGGGAAATACAGGCAGGAGCTGGGGGAAAATACAGGCAGGAGCTGGGGGAAAATACAGGCAGGAGCTGGGGGGAAATACAGGCAGGAGCTGGGGGAAATACAGGCAGGAGCTGGGGGGAAATACAGGCAGGAGCTGGGGGGAAAATACAGGCAGGAGCTGGGGGAAAATACAGGCAGGAGCTGGGGGAAATACAGGCAGGAGCTGGGGGGAAAATACAGGCAGGAGCTGGGGGGGAAATACAGGCAGGAGCTGGGGGGAAATACAGGCAGGAGCTGGGGGGAAATACAGGCAGGAGCTGGGGGGAAATACAGGCAGGAGCTGGGGGGAAAAGCTGGGGGGAAATACAGGCAGGAGCTGGGGGAAAATACAGGCAGGAGCTGGGGGGAAAATACAGGCAGGAGCTGGGGGGAAATACAGGCAGGAGCTGGGGGGGAAATACAGGCAGGAGCTGGGGGGAAATACAGGCAGGAGCTGGGGGGAAAATACAGGCAGGAGCTGGGGGGAAATACAGGCAGGAGCTGGGGGGAAAATACAGGCAGGAGCTGGGGGAAATACAGGCAGGAGCTGGGGGGAAATACAGGCAGGAGCTGGGGGAAAAATACAGGCAGGAGCTGGGGGAAAATACAGGCAGGAGCTGGGGGGAAATACAGGCAGGAGCTGGGGGGAAATACAGGCAGGAGCTGGGGGGAAAATACAGGCAGGAGCTGGGGGCAGGAGCTGGGGGGAAATACAGGCAGGAGCTGGGGGAAAATACAGGCAGGAGCTGGGGGGAAATACAGGCAGGAGCTGGGGGGAAAATACAGGCAGGAGCTGGGGGGAAATACAGGCAGGAGCTGGGGGAAATACAGGCAGGAGCTGGGGGGAAAATACAGGCAGGAGCTGGGGGGAAAATACAGGCAGGAGCTGGGGGGAAAATACAGGCAGGAGCTGGGGGGAAATACAGGCAGGAGCTGGGGGAAAATACAGGCAGGAGCTGGGGGGAAAATACAGGCAGGAGCTGGGGGGAAATACAGGCAGGAGCTGGGGGAAATACAGGCAGGAGCTGGGGGGAAAATACAGGCAGGAGCTGGGGGGGAAATACAGGCAGGAGCTGGGGGGGAAATACAGGCAGGAGCTGGGGGGGAAATACAGGCAGGAGCTGGGGGGGAAATACAGGCAGGAGCTGGGGGGGAAATACAGGCAGGAGCTGGGGGGAAATACAGGCAGGAGCTGGGGGGAAATACAGGCAGGAGCTGGGGGGAAATACAGGCAGGAGCTGGGGGAATACAGGCAGGAGCTGGGGGGAATACAGGCAGGAGCTGGGGGGAATACAGGCAGGAGCTGGGGGGAACACAGGCAGGAGCTGGGGGAAATAGAGGCAGGAGCTGGGGGGAAATACGAGGCAGGAGCTGGGGGGAAATACAGGCAGGAGCTGGGGGGAAATACAGGCAGGAGCTGGGGGGAAATACAGGCAGGAGCTGGGGGGAAATACAGGCAGGAGCTGGGGGGAAATACAGGCAGGAGCTGGGGGAAATACAGGCAGGAGCTGGGGGGAAATACAGGCAGGAGCTGGGGGGAAAATACAGGCAGGAGCTGGGGGGGAAATACAGGCAGGAGCTGGGGGGAAATACAGGCAGGAGCTGGGGGGAAAATACAGGCAGGAGCTGGGGGGAAAATACAGGAAGGAGCTGGGGGGAAATACAGGAAGGAGCTGGGGGGAAATACAGGCAGGAGCTGGGGGGAAATACAGGCAGGAGCTGGGGGGAAATACAGGCAGGAGCTGGGGGGAAATACAGGCAGGAGCTGGGGGGAAATACAGGCAGGAGCTGGGGGAAATACAGGCAGGAGCTGGGGGGAAAATACAGGCAGGAGCTGGGGGGAAAATACAGGCAGGAGCTGGGGGGAAATACAGGCAGGAGCTGGGGGGAAATACAGGCAGGAGCTGGGGGGAAATACAGGCAGGAGCTGGGGGGAAAATACAGGCAGGAGCTGGGGGGGAAATACAGGCAGGAGCTGGGGGGGAAATACAGGCAGGAGCTGGGGGGAAATACAGGCAGGAGCTGGGGGGAAATACAGGCAGGAGCTGGGGGGAAAATACAGGCAGGAGCTGGGGGGAAAATACAGGCAGGAGCTGGGGGGAAAATACAGGCAGGAGCTGGGGGGGAAATACAGGCAGGAGCTGGGGGGAAATACAGGCAGGAGCTGGGGGGAAAATACAGGCAGGAGCTGGGGGGGAAAATACAGGCAGGAGCTGGGGGGAAATACAGGCACGAGCTGGGGGGGAAATACAGGCACGGAGCTGGGGGGAAATACAGGCAGGAGCTGGGGGGGAAATACAGGCAGGAGCTGGGGGGGAAATACAGGCAGGAGCTGGGGGGGAAATACAGGCAGGAGCTGGGGGGAAATACAGGCAGGAGCTGGGGGGAAATACAGGCAGGAGCTGGGGGAAATACAGGCAGGAGCTGGGGGAAAAATACAGGCAGGAGCTGGGGGGAAATACAGGCAGGAGCTGGGGGGAAATACAGGCAGGAGCTGGGGAGGAGCTGGGGGAAATACAGGCAGGAGCTGGGGGGAAATACAGGCAGGAGCTGGGGGGAAATACAGGCAGGAGCTGGGGGGAAAATACAGGCAGGAGCTGGGGGGAAATACAGGCAGGAGCTGGGGGAAATACAGGCAGGAGCTGGGGGAAATACAGGCAGGAGCTGGGGGGAAAATACAGGCAGGAGCTGGGGGGAAAATACAGGCAGGAGCTGGGGGGAAAATACAGGCAGGAGCTGGGGGGAAAATACAGGCAGGAGCTGGGGGAAAATACAGGCAGGAGCTGGGGGGAAAATACAGGCAGGAGCTGGGGGGAAATACAGGCAGGAGCTGGGGGGAAATACAGGCAGGAGCTGGGGGGAAAATACAGGCAGGAGCTGGGGGGGAAATACAGGCAGGAGCTGGGGGGGAAATACAGGCAGGAGCTGGGGGGGAAATACAGGCAGGAGCTGGGGGGAAAATACAGGCAGGAGCTGGGGGGAAATACAGGCAGGAGCTGGGGGGAAATACAGGCAGGAGCTGGGGGGAATACAGGCAGGAGCTGGGGGGAATACAGGCAGGAGCTGGGGGAATACAGGCAGGAGCTGGGGGGAATACAGGCAGGAGCTGGGGGAATACAGGCAGGAGCTGGGGGGAAATACAGGCAGGAGCTGGGGGGAAATACAGGCAGGAGCTGGGGGGAAATACAGGCAGGAGCTGGGGGGAAATACAGGCAGGAGCTGGGGGGAAATACAGGCAGGAGCTGGGGGGAAATACGGCAGGAGCTGGGGGGAAAATACAGGCAGGAGCTGGGGGGAAATACAGGCAGGAGCTGGGGGGAAATACAGGCAGGAGCTGGGGGGGAAATACAGGCAGGAGCTGGGGGGAAAATACAGGCAGGAGCTGGGGGGAAATACAGGCAGGAGCTGGGGGGAAATACAGGCAGGAGCTGGGGGGAAATACAGGCAGGAGCTGGGGGGAAATACAGGCAGGAGCTGGGAGCTGGGGGAAATACAGGCAGGAGCTGGGGGGAAAATACAGGCAGGAGCTGGGGGGAAATACAGGCAGGAGCTGGGGGGAAATACAGGCAGGAGCTGGGGGGAAAATACAGGCAGGAGCTGGGGGAAATACAGGCAGGAGCTGGGGGGAAATACAGGCAGGAGCTGGGGGGAAATACAGGCAGGAGCTGGGGGGGAAAATACAGGCAGGAGCTGGGGGGAAATACAGGCAGGAGCTGGGGGGAAATACAGGCAGGAGCTGGGGGGAAATACAGGCAGGAGCTGGGGGGAAAAGCTGGGGGGAAATACAGGCAGGAGCTGGGGGGAAAATACAGGCAGGAGCTGGGGGAAAATACAGGCAGGAGCTGGGGGGGAAATACAGGCAGGAGCTGGGGGGGAAATACAGGCAGGAGCTGGGGGGAAATACAGGCAGGAGCTGGGGGGAAATACAGGCAGGAGCTGGGGGGAAAATACAGGCAGGAGCTGGGGGAAAATACAGGCAGGAGCTGGGGGGAAATACAGGCAGGAGCTGGGGGGAAATACAGGCAGGAGCTGGGGGGAAATACAGGCAGGAGCTGGGGGGAAAATACAGGCAGGAGCTGGGGGGAAAATACAGGAAGGAGCTGGGGGGAAATACAGGAAGGAGCTGGGGGGAAATACAGGCAGGAGCTGGGGGGAAATACAGGCAGGAGCTGGGGGGAAAATACAGGCAGGAGCTGGGGGGAAATACAGGCAGGAGCTGGGGGGAAATACAGGCAGGAGCTGGGGGGAAAATACAGGCAGGAGCTGGGGGAAAATACAGGCAGGAGCTGGGGGAAAATACAGGCAGGAGCTGGGGGGGAATACAGGCAGGAGCTGGGGGGAAAATACAGGAGCTGGGGGAAATACAGGCAGGAGCTGGGGGGAAAATACAGGCAGGAGCTGGGGGGGAAATACAGGCAGGAGCTGGGGGGAAATACAGGCAGGAGCTGGGGGGAAATACAGGCAGGAGCTGGGGGGAAATACAGGCAGGAGCTGGGGGGAAAATACAGGCAGGAGCTGGGGGGAAATACAGGCAGGAGCTGGGGGGGAAAATACAGGCAGGAGCTGGGGGGAAATACAGGCAGGAGCTGGGGGGAAATACAGGCAGGAGCTGGGGGGAAAATACAGGCAGGAGCTGGGGGGAAATACAGGCAGGAGCTGGGGGGGAAATACAGGCAGGAGCTGGGGGGGAAATACAGGCAGGAGCTGGGGGGGAAATACAGGCAGGAGCTGGGGGGAAAATACAGGCAGGAGCTGGGGGGGAAATACAGGCAGGAGCTGGGGGGGAAATACAGGCAGGAGCTGGGGGGAAAATACAGGCAGGAGCTGGGGGGAAATCAGGCAGGAGCTGGGGGGGAATACAGGCAGGAGCTGGGGGAAATACAGGCAGGAGCTGGGGGGAAATACAGGCAGGAGCTGGGGGGAAATACAGGCAGGAGCTGGGGGGAATACAGGCAGGAGCTGGGGGGAAATACAGGCAGGAGCTGGGGGGAAATACAGGCAGGAGCTGGGGGAAAATACAGGCAGGAGCTGGGGGGAAAATACAGGCAGGAGCTGGGGGGAAATACAGGCAGGAGCTGGGGGGAAATACAGGCAGGAGCTGGGGGGAAAATACAGGCAGGAGCTGGGGGGAAATACAGGCAGGAGCTGGGGGGAAATACAGGCAGGAGCTGGGGGGAAATACAGGCAGGAGCTGGGGGGAAATACAGGCAGGAGCTGGGGGGGAAATACAGGCAGGAGCTGGGGGGAAATACAGGCAGGAGCTGGGGGGAAATACAGGCAGGAGCTGGGGGGAAATACAGGCAGGAGCTGGGGGGAAAATACAGGCAGGAGCTGGGGGGAAATACAGGCAGGAGCTGGGGGGAAATACAGGCAGGAGCTGGGGGGAAATACAGGCAGGAGCTGGGGGGAAATACAGGCAGGAGCTGGGGGGAAATACAGGCAGGAGCTGGGGGAAATACAGGCAGGAGCTGGGGGGGAAATACAGGCAGGAGCTGGGGGGAAATACAGGCAGGAGCTGGGGGGAAATACAGGCAGGAGCTGGGGGGAAATACAGGCAGGAGCTGGGGGGAAATACAGGCAGGAGCTGGGGGGAAATACAGGCAGGAGCTGGGGGGAAATACAGGCAGGAGCTGGGGGGAAATACAGGCAGGAGCTGGGGGGAAATACAGGCAGGAGCTGGGGGGAAATACAGGCAGGAGCTGGGGGGAAATACAGGCAGGAGCTGGGGGGAAATACAGGCAGGAGCTGGGGGGAAATACAGCAGGAGCTGGGGGGAAATACAGGCAGGAGCTGGGGGGAAATACAGGCAGGAGCTGGGGGGAAATACAGGCAGGAGCTGGGGGGAAATACAGGCAGGAGCTGGGGGGAAATACAGGCAGGAGCTGGGGGGAAATACAGGCAGGAGCTGGGGGGAAATACAGGCAGGAGCTGGGGGGAAATACAGGCAGGAGCTGGGGGGAAATACAGGCAGGAGCTGGGGGGAAATACAGGCAGGAGCTGGGGGGAAAATACAGGCAGGAGCTGGGGGGAAATACAGGCAGGAGCTGGGGGGAAATACAGGCAGGAGCTGGGGGGAAATACAGGCAGGAGCTGGGGGGAAATACAGGCAGGAGCTGGGGGGAAAATACAGGCAGGAGCTGGGGGGAAATACAGGCAGGAGCTGGGGGGAAATACAGGCAGGAGCTGGGGGGAAATACAGGCAGGAGCTGGGGGGAAATACAGGCAGGAGCTGGGGGGAAAATACAGGCAGGAGCTGGGGGGAAATACAGGCAGGAGCTGGGGGGAAATACAGGCAGGAGCTGGGGGGAAATACAGGCAGGAGCTGGGGGGAAATACAGGCAGGAGCTGGGGGGAAATACAGGCAGGAGCTGGGGGGAAATACAGGCAGGAGCTGGGGGGAAATACAGGCAGGAGCTGGGGGGAAATACAGGCAGGAGCTGGGGGGAAATACAGGCAGGAGCTGGGGGGAAATACAGGCAGGAGCTGGGGGGAAATACAGGCAGGAGCTGGGGGGAAATACAGGCAGGAGCTGGGGGGAAATACAGGCAGGAGCTGGGGGGAAATACAGGCAGGAGCTGGGGGGAAAATACAGGCAGGAGCTGGGGGGAAATACAGGCAGGAGCTGGGGGGAAATACAGGCAGGAGCTGGGGGGAAATACAGGCAGGAGCTGGGGGGAAAATACAGGCAGGAGCTGGGGGGGAAATACAGGCAGGAGCTGGGGGGAAATACAGGCAGGAGCTGGGGGGAAATACAGGCAGGAGCTGGGGGGGAAATACAGGCAGGAGCTGGGGGGAAATACAGGCAGGAGCTGGGGGGAAATACAGGCAGGAGCTGGGGGGAAATACAGGCAGGAGCTGGGGGGAAATACAGGCAGGAGCTGGGGGGAAATACAGGCAGGAGCTGGGGGGAAATACAGGCAGGAGCTGGGGGGAAATACAGGCAGGAGCTGGGGGGAAATACAGGCAGGAGCTGGGGGGAAATACAGGCAGGAGCTGGGGGGAAATACAGGCAGGAGCTGGGGGGAAATACAGGCAGGAGCTGGGGGGAAATACAGGCAGGAGCTGGGGGGAAATACAGGCAGGAGCTGGGGGGAAATACAGGCAGGAGCTGGGGGGAAATACAGGCAGGAGCTGGGGGGAAATACAGGCAGGAGCTGGGGGGAAATACAGGCAGGAGCTGGGGGGAAATACAGGCAGGAGCTGGGGGGAAATACAGGCAGGAGCTGGGGGGAAATACAGGCAGGAGCTGGGGGGAAATACAGGCAGGAGCTGGGGGGAAATACAGGCAGGAGCTGGGGGGAAATACAGGCAGGAGCTGGGGGGAAATACAGGCAGGAGCTGGGGGGAAATACAGGCAGGAGCTGGGGGGAAATACAGGCAGGAGCTGGGGGGGAAATACAGGCAGGAGCTGGGGGGAAATACAGGCAGGAGCTGGGGGGAAATACAGGCAGGAGCTGGGGGGAAATACAGGCAGGAGCTGGGGGGAAATACAGGCAGGAGCTGGGGGGAAATACAGGCAGGAGCTGGGGGGAAATACAGGCAGGAGCTGGGGGGAAATACAGGCAGGAGCTGGGGGGAAATACAGGCAGGAGCTGGGGGGAAATACAGGCAGGAGCTGGGGGGAAATACAGGCAGGAGCTGGGGGGAAATACAGGCAGGAGCTGGGGGGAAATACAGGCAGGAGCTGGGGGGAAATACAGGCAGGAGCTGGGGGGAAATACAGGCAGGAGCTGGGGGGAAATACAGGCAGGAGCTGGGGGGAAATACAGGCAGGAGCTGGGGGGAAATACAGGCAGGAGCTGGGGGGAAATACAGGCAGGAGCTGGGGGGAAATACAGGCAGGAGCTGGGGGGAAATACAGGCAGGAGCTGGGGGGAAATACAGGCAGGAGCTGGGGGGAAATACAGGCAGGAGCTGGGGGGAAATACAGGCAGGAGCTGGGGGGAAATACAGGCAGGAGCTGGGGGGAAATACAGGCAGGAGCTGGGGGGAAATACAGGCAGGAGCTGGGGGGAAATACAGGCAGGAGCTGGGGGGAAATACAGGCAGGAGCTGGGGGGAAATACAGGCAGGAGCTGGGGGGAAATACAGGCAGGAGCTGGGGGGAAATACAGGCAGGAGCTGGGGGGAAATACAGGCAGGAGCTGGGGGGAAATACAGGCAGGAGCTGGGGGGAAATACAGGCAGGAGCTGGGGGGAAATACAGGCAGGAGCTGGGGGGAAATACAGGCAGGAGCTGGGGGGGAAATACAGGCAGGAGCTGGGGGGAAATACAGGCAGGAGCTGGGGGGGAAATACAGGCAGGAGCTGGGGGGGAAATACAGGCAGGAGCTGGGGGGAAATACAGGCAGGAGCTGGGGGGAAATACAGGCAGGAGCTGGGGGGAAATACAGGCAGGAGCTGGGGGGAAATACAGGCAGGAGCTGGGGGGAAATACAGGCAGGAGCTGGGGGGAAATACAGGCAGGAGCTGGGGGGAAATACAGGCAGGAGCTGGGGGGAAATACAGGCAGGAGCTGGGGGGAAATACAGGCAGGAGCTGGGGGGAAATACAGGCAGGAGCTGGGGGGAAATACAGGCAGGAGCTGGGGGGAAATACAGGCAGGAGCTGGGGGGAAATACAGGCAGGAGCTGGGGGGAAATACAGGCAGGAGCTGGGGGGAAATACAGGCAGGAGCTGGGGGGAAATACAGGCAGGAGCTGGGGGGAAATACAGGCAGGAGCTGGGGGGAAATACAGGCAGGAGCTGGGGGGAAATACAGGCAGGAGCTGGGGGGAAATACAGGCAGGAGCTGGGGGGAAATACAGGCAGGAGCTGGGGGGAAATACAGGCAGGAGCTGGGGGGAAATACAGGCAGGAGCTGGGGGGAAATACAGGCAGGAGCTGGGGGGAAAATACAGGCAGGAGCTGGGGGGAAATACAGGCAGGAGCTGGGGGGAAATACAGGCAGGAGCTGGGGGGAAATACAGGCAGGAGCTGGGGGGAAATACAGGCAGGAGCTGGGGGGAAATACAGGCAGGAGCTGGGGGGAAATACAGGCAGGAGCTGGGGGGAAATACAGGCAGGAGCTGGGGGGAAATACAGGCAGGAGCTGGGGGGAAATACAGGCAGGAGCTGGGGGGAAATACAGGCAGGAGCTGGGGGGAAATACAGGCAGGAGCTGGGGGGAAAATACAGGCAGGAGCTGGGGGGAAATACAGGCAGGAGCTGGGGGGAAATACAGGCAGGAGCTGGGGGGAAATACAGGCAGGAGCTGGGGGGAAATACAGGCAGGAGCTGGGGGGAAATACAGGCAGGAGCTGGGGGGAAATACAGGCAGGAGCTGGGGGGAAATACAGGCAGGAGCTGGGGGGAAATACAGGCAGGAGCTGGGGGGAAAATACAGGCAGGAGCTGGGGGAAAATACAGGCAGGAGCTGGGGGGAAATACAGGCAGGAGCTGGGGGGAAATACAGGCAGGAGCTGGGGGGAAATACAGGCAGGAGCTGGGGGGAAAATACAGGCAGGAGCTGGGGGGAAAATACAGGCAGGAGCTGGGGGAAAATACAGGCAGGAGCTGGGGGGAAATACAGGCAGGAGCTGGGGGGAAATACAGGCAGGAGCTGGGGGGAAATACAGGCAGGAGCTGGGGGGAAATACAGGCAGGAGCTGGGGGGAAATACAGGCAGGAGCTGGGGGGAAATACAGGCAGGAGCTGGGGGGAAATACAGGCAGGAGCTGGGGGGAAATACAGGCAGGAGCTGGGGGGAAAATACAGGCAGGAGCTGGGGGAAAATACAGGCAGGAGCTGGGGGGAAAATACAGGCAGGAGCTGGGGGGAATACAGGCAGGAGCTGGGGGGAAAATACAGGCAGGAGCTGGGGGAAATACAGGCAGGAGCTGGGGGGAAAAGCTGGGGGGAAATACAGGCAGGAGCTGGGGGGAAAATACAGGCAGGAGCTGGGGGGAAATACAGGCAGGAGCTGGGGGGAAATACAGGCAGGAGCTGGGGGGAAAATACAGGCAGGAGCTGGGGGGAAAATACAGGCAGGAGCTGGGGGGAAATACAGGCAGGAGCTGGGGGGAAATACAGGCAGGAGCTGGGGGGAAATACAGGCAGGAGCTGGGGGGAAAATACAGGCAGGAGCTGGGGGGGAAATACAGGCAGGAGCTGGGGGGAAATACAGGCAGGAGCTGGGGGGAAATACAGGCAGGAGCTGGGGGGAAATACAGGCAGGAGCTGGGGGGAAAAGCTGGGGGGAAATACAGGCAGGAGCTGGGGGGAAAATACAGGCAGGAGCTGGGGGGAAAATACAGGCAGGAGCTGGGGGGAAATACAGGCAGGAGCTGGGGGGAAAATACAGGCAGGAGCTGGGGGGAAATACAGGCAGGAGCTGGGGGGAAAATACAGGCAGGAGCTGGGGGGAAATACAGGCAGGAGCTGGGGGGAAAATACAGGCAGGAGCTGGGGGGGAAATACAGGCAGGAGCTGGGGGGAAATACAGGCAGGAGCTGGGGGGAAAAGCTGGGGGGAAAAGCTGGGGGGAAATACAGGCAGGAGCTGGGGGGAAAATACAGGCAGGAGCTGGGGGGAAAATACAGGCAGGAGCTGGGGGGAAAATACAGGCAGGAGCTGGGGGGAAAATACAGGCAGGAGCTGGGGGGGAAATACAGGCAGGAGCTGGGGGGAAATACAGGCAGGAGCTGGGGGGAAATACAGGCAGGAGCTGGGGGGAAATACAGGCAGGAGCTGGGGGGAAAATACAGGCAGGAGCTGGGGGGAAAATACAGGCAGGAGCTGGGGGGGAAATACAGGCAGGAGCTGGGGGGGAAATACAGGCACGAGCTGGGGGGAATACAGGCAGGAGCTGGGGGGAATACAGGCAGGAGCTGGGGGGAACACAGGCAGGAGCTGGGGGGAACACAGGCAGGAGCTGGGGGAAAAAGAGGCAGGAGCTGGGGGAAATACAGGCAGGAGCTGGGGGGAAATACAGGCAGGAGCTGGGGGGAAATACAGGCAGGAGCTGGGGGGAAATACAGGCAGGAGCTGGGGGGGAAATACAGGCAGGAGCTGGGGGGAAATACAGGCAGGAGCTGGGGGGGAAATACAGGCAGGAGCTGGGGGGGAAATACAGGCAGGAGCTGGGGGGGAAATACAGGCAGGAGCTGGGGGGGAAATACAGGCAGGAGCTGGGGGGGAAATACAGGCAGGAGCTGGGGGGGAAATACAGGCAGGAGCTGGGGGGGAAATACAGGCAGGAGCTGGGGGGAAATACAGGCAGGAGCTGGGGGGAAATACAGGCAGGAGCTGGGGGGAAATACAGGCAGGAGCTGGGGGGAAATACAGGCAGGAGCTGGGGGGAATACAGGCAGGAGCTGGGGGGAATACAGGCAGGAGCTGGGGGGAATACAGGCAGGAGCTGGGGGGAATACAGGCAGGAGCTGGGGGGAACACAGGCAGGAGCTGGGGGGAACACAGGCAGGAGCTGGGGGAAATACAGGCAGGAGCTGGGGGGAAATACAGGCAGGAGCTGGGGGGAAATACAGGCAGGAGCTGGGGGGAAATACAGGCAGGAGCTGGGGGGAAATACAGGAAGGAGCTGGGGGGAAATACAGGCAGGAGCTGGGGGGAAATACAGGCAGGAGCTGGGGGGAAATACAGGCAGGAGCTGGGGGGAAATACAGGCAGGAGCTGGGGGGAAATACAGGCAGGAGCTGGGGGGAAATACAGGAAGGAGCTGGGGGGAAATACAGGCAGGAGCTGGGGGGAAATACAGGCAGGAGCTGGGGGGAAAATACAGGCAGGAGCTGGGGGGAAATACAGGCAGGAGCTGGGGGGAAAATACAGGCAGGAGCTGGGGGGAAAATACAGGCAGGAGCTGGGGGAAAATACAGGCAGGAGCTGGGGGGAAAATACAGGCAGGAGCTGGGGGGACAATACAGGCAGGAGTTGGGGGAAAATACAGGCAGGAGCTGGGGGGAAATACAGGCAGGAGCTGGGGGGAAATACAGGCAGGAGCTGGGGGGAAATACAGGAAGGAGCTGGGGGGGAAATACAGGAAGGAGCTGGGGGAAATACAGGCAGGAGCTGGGGGGAAAAACAGGCAGGAGCTGGGGGGAAATACAGGCAGGATCTGGGGGGAAAAACAGGCAGGAGCTGGGGGGAAATACAGGCAGGAGCTGGGGGGAAATACAGGAAGGAGCTGGGGGAAATACAGGCAGGAGCTGGGTGGGAAATACAGGCAGGAGCTGGGGGGAAAAACAGGCAGGAGCTGGGTGGAAATACAGGCAGGAGCTGGGTGGAAATACAGGCAGGAGCTGGGGGGAAATACAGGCAGGAGCTGGGGGAAATACAGGCAGGAGCTGGGGGAAATACAGGCAGGAGCTGGGGGAAAATACAGGCAGGAGATGGGGGGAAATACAGGCAGGAGCTGGGGGGAAATACAGGCAGGAGCTGGGGGGAAATACAGGCAGGAGCTGGGGGGAAATACAGGCAGGAGCTGGGGGGAAATACAGGCAGGAGCTGGGGGGAATACAGGCAGGAGCTGGGGGGAATACAGGCAGGAGCTGGGGGGAATACAGGCAGGAGCTGGGGGGAAAAGCTGGGGGGAAATACAGGCAGGAGCTGGGGGGAAAATACAGGCAGGAGCTGGGGGGAAAATACAGGCAGGAGCTGGGGGGAAAATACAGGCAGGAGCTGGGGGGGGAAATACAGGCAGGAGCTGGGGGGAAATACAGGCAGGAGCTGGGGGGAAATACAGGCAGGAGCTGGGGGGAAATACAGGCAGGAGCTGGGGGGAAAATACAGGCAGGAGCTTGGGGGGAAAATACAGGCAGGAGCTGGGGGGAAATACAGGCAGGAGCTGGGGGGGAAATACAGGCAGGAGCTGGGGGGGAAATACAGGCAGGAGCTGGGGGGAAATACAGGCAGGAGCTGGGGGGAAATACAGGCAGGAGCTGGGGGGAAATACAGGCAGGAGCTGGGGGGAAATACAGGCAGGAGCTGGGGGGAAATACAGGCAGGAGCTGGGGGGAAATACAGGCAGGAGCTGGGGGGAATACAGGCAGGAGCTGGGGGGAATACAGGCAGGAGCTGGGGGGAATACAGGCAGGAGCTGGGGGGAACACAGGCAGGAGCTGGGGGGAACACAGGCAGGAGCTGGGGGAAATAGAGGCAGGAGCTGGGGGAAATACAGGCAGGAGCTGGGGGGAAATACAGGCAGGAGCTGGGGGGAAATACAGGCAGGAGCTGGGGGGAAATACAGGCAGGAGCTGGGGGGAAATACAGGCAGGAGCTGGGGGGAAATACAGGCAGGAGCTGGGGGGGAAATACAGGCAGGAGCTGGGGGGGAAATACAGGCAGGAGCTGGGGGGGAAATACAGGCAGGAGCTGGGGGGGAAATACAGGCAGGAGCTGGGGGGAAATACAGGCAGGAGCTGGGGGGAAATACAGGCAGGAGCTGGGGGGAAATACAGGCAGGAGCTGGGGGGAAATACAGGCAGGAGCTGGGGGGAAATACAGGCAGGAGCTGGGGGGAAATACAGGCAGGAGCTGGGGGGAATACAGGCAGGAGCTGGGGGGAATACAGGCAGGAGCTGGGGGGAATACAGGCAGGAGCTGGGGGGAATACAGGCAGGAGCTGGGGGGAACACAGGCAGGAGCTGGGGGGAACACAGGCAGGAGCTGGGGGGAAATACAGGCAGGAGCTGGGGGGAAATACAGGCAGGAGCTGGGGGGAAATACAGGCAGGAGCTGGGGGGAAATACAGGCAGGAGCTGGGGGGAAATACAGGAAGGAGCTGGGGGGAAATACAGGAAGGAGCTGGGGGGAAATACAGGCAGGAGCTGGGGGGAAATACAGGCAGGAGCTGGGGGGAAATACAGGCAGGAGCTGGGGGGAAATACAGGCAGGAGCTGGGGGGAAATACAGGAAGGAGCTGGGGGGAAATACAGGCAGGAGCTGGGGGGAAATACAGGCAGGAGCTGGGGGGAAAATACAGGCAGGAGCTGGGGGGAAATACAGGCAGGAGCTGGGGGGAAAATACAGGCAGGAGCTGGGGGGAAAATACAGGCAGGAGCTGGGGGAAAATACAGGCAGGAGCTGGGGGGAAAATACAGGCAGGAGCTGGGGGGACAATACAGGCAGGAGTTGGGGGGAAAATACAGGCAGGAGCTGGGGGGAAATACAGGCAGGAGCTGGGGGGAAATACAGGCAGGAGCTGGGGGGAAATACAGGCAGGAGCTGGGGGGAAATACAGGCAGGAGCTGGGGGGAAAATACAGGCAGGAGCTGGGGGGAAATACAGGCAGGAGCTGGGGGGGAAATACAGGCAGGAGCTGGGGGGAAATACAGGCAGGAGCTGGGGGGAAATACAGGCAGGAGCTGGGGGGGAAATACAGGCAGGAGCTGGGGGGAAATACAGGCAGGAGCTGGGGGGAAATACAGGCAGGAGCTGGGGGGAAATACAGGCAGGAGCTGGGGGGAAATACAGGCAGGAGCTGGGGGGAAATACAGGCAGGAGCTGGGGGGAAATACAGGCAGGAGCTGGGGGGAAATACAGGCAGGAGCTGGGGGGAAATACAGGCAGGAGCTGGGGGGAAATACAGGCAGGAGCTGGGGGGAAATACAGGCAGGAGCTGGGGGGAAATACAGGCAGGAGCTGGGGG
The DNA here is from genome assembly GCF_013265735.2 of Oncorhynchus mykiss. NCBI lineage: Eukaryota > Metazoa > Chordata > Actinopteri > Salmoniformes > Salmonidae > Oncorhynchus > Oncorhynchus mykiss. The sequence goes on along the minus strand of NC_048565.1, from coordinate 14,278,961 downwards.
GAAATACAGGCAGGAGCTGGGGGGAAATACAGGCAGGAGCTGGGGGGGAAAATACAGGCAGGAGCTGGGGGGGAAATACAGGCAGGAGCTGGGGGGGAAATACAGGCTGGAGCTGGGGGGAAATACAGGCAGGAGCTGGGGGGGAAATACAGGCAGGAGCTGGGGGGGAAATACAGGCAGGAGCTGGGGGGAAATACAGGCAGGAGCTGGGGGGAAATACAGGCAGGAGCTGGGGGAAATACAGGAAGGAGCTGGGGGGGAAATACAGGCAGGAGCTGGGGAAAATACAGGCAGGAGCTGGGAAAATACAGGCAGGAGCTGGGGGGAAATACAGGCAGGAGCTGGGGGGAAAATACAGGCAGGAGCTGGGGGGAAAATACAGGCAGGAGCTGGGGGGAAAATACAGGCAGGAGCTGGGGGGGAAATTACAGGCAGGAGCTGGGGGGAAAAACAGGCAGGAGCTGGGGGGAAATACAGGCAGGAGCTGGGGGGAAATACAGGAAGGAGCTGGGGGAAATACAGGCAGGAGCTGGGGGGGAAATACAGGCAGGAGCTGGGGGGAAAAACAGGCAGGAGCTGGGTGGAAATACAGGCAGGAGCTGGGGGGAAATACAGGCAGGAGCTGGGGAAAATACAGGCAGGAGCTGGGGGGAAATACAGGCAGGAGATGGGGGGAAATACAGGCAGGAGCTGGGGGGAAATACAGGCAGGAGCTGGGGGAAATACAGGCAGGAGCTGGGGGAAATACAGGCAGGAGCTGGGGGAAATACAGGCAGGAGCTGGGGGAAGTACAGGCAGGAGCTGGGGGAAATACAGGCAGGAGCTGGGGGGAAATACAGGCAGGAGCTGGGGGGAAATACAGGCAGGAGCTGGGGGGAAATACAGGCAGGAGATGGGGGGGAAATACAGGCAGGAGTTGGGGGAAAATACAGGCAGGAGCTGGGGGGGAAAATACAGGCAGGAGCTGGGAAAATACAGGCAGGAAATACAGGCAGGAAATACAGGCAGGAGCTGGGGGGGAAATACAGGCAGGAGCTGGGGGAAATACAGGAAGGAGCTGGGGGGAAATGCAGGCAGGAGCTGGGGGGGAAATACAGGCAGGAGCTGGGGGGGAAATACAGGCTGGAGCTGGGGGGGAAATACAGGCTGGAGCTGGGGGGAAATACAGGCAGGAGCTGGGGGAAATACAGGAAGGAGCTGGGGGGGAAATACAGGCAGGAGCTGGGGGGGAAATACAGGCAGGAGCTGGGGGGGAAATACAGGCAGGAGCTGGGGGGGAAATACAGGCAGGAGCTGGGGGGGAAATACAGGCAGGAGCTGGGGGGAAATACAGGCAGGAGCTGGGAGGCAGGAGCTGGGGGGAAATACAGGCAGGATCTGGGGGAAATACAGGAAGGAGCTGGGGGGAAATACAGGCAGGAGCTGGGGGGGAAATACAGGCAGGAGCTGGGGGGGAAATACAGGCAGGAGCTGGGTGGGAAATACAGGCAGGAGCTGGGGGGGAAATACAGGCAGGAGCTGGGGGAAATACAGGAAGGAGCTGGGGGAAATACAGGAAGGAGCTGGGGAAATACAGGAAGGAGCTGGGGAATACAGGCTAATAGTAATATCACTTTTCTTTAGAGGTTTGGATGATATATCTCTCCATTTCCTGTTTTTCTCTAAACACATTTTTAAAAGGCCAAGACATAATTCTCAAGGCCTATTTGTGCAAAATAAATGAACACCACAAATAAACACACCCACACGTCTATTCTATTGTTTAGGAATGTTTGACCACTAGCTATTTCAATATGTAATTTATATAATCATTTTGATTGAAAATGTATCAATTTGGTTAAAATGCACTTTAATTATCCAACATCACACTTACTGATGGCGAGGTGAAGCCTGTGCCCAAAGCACTGCAGGCGGGTCCAGATGTTCAAGTGCAATGCTTTTATCATGTTGCTCCTGCTGTCAGTTGTCATGTACACCTGTCGGTCTTCACTCATCTTCCACGATGCCAGAGAGTCATTGAGACCCTGGGATATTACTTCACCCGTATGATCATCAGGGAAGTAAGACGTCTGGAGGCAGACATTTTGCAATATCCAGGGTTGATTTATGTAGTGGACTGTCAAACTTAGGTATGGCTCTAACATTCTGCGCGACCATAGATCGAACTTCCACCTCAAACTTCTCTTGTCATAAGGGATTATGTTTGAAGTTGCGGGTATGGTAGTTTGTCTTTTAGCAGACGTTTTGGGAATTGGGCGACTGGAATCGGCATTGTGTAGTCTCATGCTTTCCTCCCATTCCATCTTGTGTTTCAGTTGCAGGTGATGGAAGAGGTTGGTTGTACTGCTGCTTTTCGTAGCAATTGTCTTTCGACACATTTTGCACAGGACATTCGTTTGCTGAACATCAGACCTCTTAACCCCGAACCACTTCCATATTACTGAACAAACATTGGATGTTTTCATCCTCACAGAGAGGCTGAGCTGGCTTCCTCACTTTCCATGTTGGTGGAACTCTTACCACCACTGCACCTCTCCGGCGTGGTTACAACTTGTGAAAGGTTGTGATTGGTGGATAACCTCTGTGCACGTGTTGGGCTGACAGAAGAGACAGTGGGATGCTGCATTTGTAAAAAGTTACATTATAACAGAACCTCCATTCCTGCGATACAGGCATTTTCCACATCGCGCTAAAACAAACTTGAATATATCGAAAACACTCGATATCGCCCGGCCCTCTCTCAAAGTTCTTAATTTGTGTTTTATTTTGTTCCTCATGCAGGAATTTGGCACAAACAGGGCTTTTTATGAGAACATTGGGGGGGAGGAATTGTTCTCATTTTCTTCCAATTAACAAACAATTAAATATGCATTTAATATGCAGTGCGTCCAGGGAGGATGTGCAGGGGCAGAGGTCTAATGCCTAACAAACACGACAACAGGAGGTCAGACTGCAGACTGCAATTGCTTTCCAATGAAATTAGTTCTTACCAGCTGCTTAGTGGTGTTAGGCAGGTTGCCAGATAACGACGCAAACAACTGGACCTCAGGTAGAATATTACAGTCTAGTTGGGACTGTTCTTTTCAGTCTGACAACCTAAAACAAAGTATGCAGTATTTTCTGAGGCCAAAAGTCTGACCTCTGTCCTTACCATAGCTGTGTCTCCATGGTTACCCAGGTTTGCCTTGGGCTGTACCACCTCTGGGGCAGGGGTGGGGGCAGGGGCATTGGGTGTCCAGCCCTGGTCCCAGTCACTACAGCACAGCAGCAGTGGGTCCTTACTCTGCAGAGCTGCAAACGGGTTGGCATTCAGGCCCCCCTGGAGAAACAAACACACAACCTTAGATCATTCCTTTTATAATCCCAGTTCCATTCTACATTAGCCTCGTTCCAGGTCTGTTAGAGCAGTCTCATCACGATTGACCATAGGAGTTGGAGAGACAGCACACATATATAGGACCACTCTAATTACACACATTATAACAAGGTCTTATAACGTCACCATGTTCTAGAACCAAAGATAGCGCATAAATTAAGATAGTTCACTCAGGCCATTTACATTGATAAAAACATTGTCAGTTCCGGTCTACTTAACTGGGTGAGTCTCCAATAGTGATCAATGAGATACCAGCTGGGTCTGGTCTACTTAGTTCATTGAACCAGGGAAAAAAACAGCGAGTGGGGTGTCTCGCTTCCTCTTTCGGCTATGCTAGAATTATGTTCTGATAATTGTGGGGTCAAAGGTCATACCTGAGTTGTAGAGTTGACCTCGATGAACTCCAGTGCTGGGAGGTCAGGCAGAACTTCCTCTTTGTTGGTTTTGTTCCCACCCACAAGGTTAGGGGTCTAAAACACACATCCAATTAAAGTTTTTTTTTTTTACACCTTTATTTAACTCAGCAAGTCCGTTAACAACAAATTCTTATTTTCAATGACGGCCTAGGAACAGTGGGTTAACTGCCTGTTCAGGGGCAGAACAACAGATTTGTACCTTGTCAGCTCTGGGATTTCAACTTGCAACCTTTCGGTTACTAGTCCAACGCTCTAACCACTACATTGGTATACTCAAATATTTACAAAAATGTGAGGGGTGTACTCACTTTTGTGATGTACTGTGTGTATATATATATATATATATATATATATATATATATATATATATATATATATATATATATATATATATATATATATATATATATATATATATATATATATATATATATATATGACCGATTATGATTTTTCAACGCCGATACCGATTATTGGAGCCGCTGCCAATTTTGTATTTATTTGTAATAATGACAATTACAACCATACTGAATGAACACTTATTTTAACTTAATATAATACATCAATAAAATCAATTTAGCTTCAAATAAATAATGAGTTACTTGCTCAGAACATATGAAAGTTGGTGGTTCATTTTAACATGAGACTTCAATATTCCAAGGTAAGAGGTTTTAGGTTGTAGTTAATATCGTATTAATAAGACTATTTCTCTCTATACCATTTGTATTTCATATACCTTTGGCTATTGGATGTTCTTATAGGCACTATAGTATTGCCAGTGTAACAGTATAGCTTCCGTCCCCCTCCTCGCCCCTCCCTGGGCTCGAACCAGGAACACATCGACAACAGCCACACTTGAAGCAGCGTTACCCATCAATCCACAAAATCAGGCGGCCCTTGCAGAGCAAGGGGAATAACTACTCTAGGTCTCAGAGCGAGTGACGTTTGAAACGCTATTAGCGTGCATCCCGCTAACTAGCTAGCCATTTCACATCGGTTACACCAGCCATTAGGCTGATAGGCTTGTCATAAACAGCGCTGTGCTTGCGAAGAGCTGCTGGCAAAACGCATGAAAGTGCTGTTTGAATGAATGCTTACGAGCATGCTGCTGCCTACCATCACTCAGACTGCTCTATCAAATCATAGACTTAAGTCTAACATAACACACAGAAATACGAGCCTTGGGTCATTAATATGGTCGAATCCGGAAACTATCATTTCGAAAACGTTTATTATTTCAGTGAAATACGGAACCGTTCTGTATTTTATCTAACGGGTGGCATCCCTAAGTCTAAATATTCTTGTTACATTGCACAACCTTCAATGTTATGTCATAATTACGTACAATTCTGGCAAATTAGTTCACAATGAGCCAGGCTGCCCAAACTGTTGCATATACCCTGACATGGATTGTGTATGTGTGCCATAAAGCTGGTGAATGTGCAAGACAAAATATTTAAGTGCCTTTGAACGGGATTTGGTAGTAGGTGCCAGGCGCACCGGTTTGTGTCAAGAACTGCAACGCTGCTGGGTTTTTCACACTCAACAGTTTCCCGTGTGCATCAAGAATGGTCCACCACCTAAAGGACATCCAGCCAACTTGACAACTGTGGGAAGCATTGTATTGTAGTCCACAAGGAACAGCATCCTTGTGGAACGCTTTTGACACCTTGTAGAATCCATGCCCTGATGAATTGAGGCTGTTCTGAGTGCAAAAAGGAAGGGGGGGGGGGGGGGGGGGGGGGGGGGGGTGTAACTCAATATTAGGAAGGTATTCCTAATGTTTGGTATACTCAGTATAAACAAGGATTATATTTAAAGGCTTTTGCTGAACCCTGTTGTGTCAGATCAGTGATCTGTTCAAGGCTGTTAAGAAGCCTCCGGCCAGGCCTCAGACCTCCACACAAGACAAGGCTGTTAAGAAGCCCCCAGCCAGGCCTCCACACAGGACAAGGCTGTTAAGAAGCCCCCAGCCAGGCCTCCACACAGGACAAGGCTGTTAAGAAGCCCCAGCCAGGCCTCCACACAGGACAAGGCTGTTAAGAAGCCCCCAGCCAGGCCTCCACACAGGACAAGGCTGTTAAGAAGCCCCCAGCCAGGCCTCCACACAGGACAAGGCTGTTAAGAAGCCCCAGCCAGGCCTCCACACAGGACAAGGCTGTTAAGAAGCCCCCAGCCAGGCCTCCACACAGGACAAGGCTGTTAAGAAGCCCCCAGCCAGGCCTCCACACAGGACAAGGCTGTTAAGAAGCCTCCAGCCAGGCCTCAGACCTACACACAGGACAAGGCTGTTAAGAAGCCCCCAGCCAGGCCTCAGACCTCCACACAGGACAAGTCTGTTAAGAAGCCTCCAGCCAGGCCTCCACACAGGACAAGGCTGTTAAGAAGCCTCCAGCCAGGCCTCAGACCTCCACACAGGACAAGGCTGTTAAGAAGCCCCCAGCCAGGCCTTCACACAGGCCAAGGCTGTTAAGAAGCCCCCAGCCAGGCCTCCACACAGGACAAGGCTGTTAAGAAGCCCCCAGCCAGGCCTCAGACCTCCACACAGAACAAGGCTGTTAAGAAGCCCCCAGCCAGGCCTCAGACCTCCACACAGGACAAGGCTGTTAAGAAGCCCCCAGCCAGGCCTCAGTCCTCCACACAGGACAAGGCTGTTAAGAAGCCCCCAGCCAGGCCTCAGACCTCCACAGTAGTTTTCATAATGGGTGGATGATGCTCTCGCTCCCTCTTGCATCCCCACAGAAAGCAGTCCTGACGGAACACTGCAATTCATCCCTTTCCCGTTTCAGCAGAACGACTGTAGCCGTCTCTCCCCCACCCTCTCCCTCATCCTCTCTCTCTCTCACCCTGCCCCCCCTCCCTCTCTCTCTGCCTCCCCCTCAATTCAATTCAAGGGGCTTTATTGGCATGGGAAACATATGTTAACATTGCCAAAGCAAGTGAAGTAGATAAACAAAAGTGAAATAAACAAAAATAAACATTACACTCACAGAAGTTCCAAAAGACATTTGAAATGTCATATTATGTATATATACACAGTGTTGTAACGATGTACAAATGGTTAAAGTACAAACAGGAAAACAAATATGGGTTGTATTTACAATGGTGTTTGTTCTTCACTGGTTGACCTTTTCTTGTGGCAACAGGTCACAAATCTTGCTGCTGTGATTGCACAGTGGAATTTCACCCAATAGATAAAGGCGTATATCAAAATTGGATTTGTTTTCTAATTCTGTGTGGGTCTGTGTCACGACTTCCGCCGAAGTCGGTCCCTCTCCTTGTTCGGGCGGTGTTCGGCGGTCAAAATTACCGGCCTTTTAGCCATCGCCGATCCATTTTCCATTTGTTTTGTCTTTGTCTTACACACCTGGTTTCAATCCCCCAATTACTTGTTAATTATTTAACCCTCTGTTCCCCCATGTTTGTTTGTGAGTAATTGTTTATTGTATTGCGGTCCGTATTTGTGGCCTTGTATTTATACGACGTGTATTGTGATATATTTGAGTAAAATTGCTTTCATTACTCATATCTGCGGTCCTGCGCCTGACTTATCTCACCAGCTACACACAGACGCATTACAGAATTACTCACCACCGAATGGAGTCAGCAGGACCAGACGCCCTCCCTGTGGCGGTAGAGGAGCGCGTCCAGCAGCACGCGACCATATTGCAATGTCTGAGCAACGCCATGGATCGGGTGCTGCAGACGATGGATCGTTGCGAGAGAGGAGGAGGTCCTCCACCAGCCCCACTACAGCAGGCCACACTGTCCACCCCTCCTTCACCCGGTCCCAGTGGGATTCGGCTCGCTCTCCCGTGGGAGTATGATGGGACAGCTGCCGGATGCCAGGGGTTCCTACTCCAGCTGGAGCGCTACCTGGCGACCATCCACCCGGCTCCTTCGGGACGTAAGAGCGTGTCCGCCCTCGTCGCCTGCCTCTCAGGCAAAGCCCTGGTGTGGGCCAACACCGTATGGAGTGAAGGAGAAACGGCGTTGGACAATTACGCTAAGTTCACCCGCTGCTTTGGGCAGATTTCAACCACCCGCCTGAGGGTCGAGCGGCGGGTGAACGTCTGTTCCACCTGAAGCAGGGGACGAGGAGCGCACAGGATTTCGCTTGGGACTTCCGGACCCTGGCCACCAGCGCGGGATGGAACGACAGGGCCCTGATCAATCACTACCGGTGCAGTCTGCGCGAGGACGTTCGTCGGCTGTTGGCCAGCCGAGACACCACCCTCATGTTGGACCAGCTGGTGGATCTGACCATCCGGCTGGACAACCTGCTGGCTGCCCGCGGACGTCCAGATCGGGGCCTGTCAGTTCCATCCCCTCCGCTCCGACGCCCATGAAGCTGGGAGGTGCTGCGCTTAGGGCGACCGGAGGAGGGGCCATTCCCTGCACCATCTGTGGCCGCAGAGGGCACACTGCTGGTCGGTGCTGGGGAGGTTCCTCAGGGAGTCGAGGCAGCAGGCAGGGCACTATCGTGTCACCCCAGGTGAGTCGGCACCAGGCTCACCCAGAGCCCCCTGTTGCTCACATGTATGTGTTTATTAAATTTCCTGAGTTTTCCCCGCATTCCCAGCATAAGGCGCTCGTAGATTCAGGCGCAGCTGGGAATTTTATTGACCGTTCATTTGCTCATAGTTTAGGGATTCCCCTTGTTCCTGTGGATATACCCTTCCCTGTGCATGCCCTAGATAGTCGACCATTAGGGTCAGGGCTGATTAGGGAGGCGACCGCTCCACTAAGTATGGTTACGCAGGAGGGTCACAAGGAGAGAATCAGTCTCTTCCTTATTGATTCTTCTGCGTTTCCCATGGTGCTGGGCCTACCCTGGTTGGCCTGTCATGACCCCACTATTTCGTGAAAACATAGGGCTCTCAAGGGGTGGTCACGAGAGTGGTCAGGGAGGTGTATAGGAGTTTCCGTCGGTGCAACTACGGTGGAAAGTCCAGACCAGGTCTCCACCGTGCGCTTCCCCTCAGAATATGCCGATTTGACTCTCGCCTTCTGTAAGAAGGCGGCGACTCAATTACCACCCCATCGCCGGTGGGATTGTGCGATAAATCTCCTGGTAGACGCAGCACTTCCCAGGAGTCATGTGTATCCTCTGTCACAGGAGGAGATGGCGGCTATGGAAACATATGTCTCCGAATCCCTGGGGCAGGGATACAGTTGGCCCTCCACTTCACCTGCCTCCTCGAGTTTCTTTTTTTGTGAAGAAGGATGGAGGTCTGCGCCCGTGTATTAACTATCGAGGTATCAATCAGATCACAGTGAGGTACAGCTACCCGCTGCCTCTCATCGCCAGTGCGATCAAGTCAATGCACGGGCGTGCTTCTCCACAAAATTGGATCTCAGGAGCGCATACAACCTGGTGCGTATCCGGGAGGGGGACGACTGGAAGACGGCATTTAGTACCACCTCAGGGCACTATGAGTACCCCATCATGCCGTACGGGTTGATGAATGCTCCATCAATCTTCCATTCCTTTGTTGAAGAGATTTTCTGGGACCTGCACAGGAACCTGCAGGGTGTGGTGGTGTATATCGACAACATTCTGATATACTCCGCTACACGCGCCGAGCATGTGTCCCTGCTGCGCAGGGTGCTTGGTCGACTGTTGGAGCATGACCTGTACGTCAAGGTTGAGAAATGTCTGTTCTTCCAACAGTCCGTCTCCTTCCTAGGGTACCGCATTTCCACTTCAGGGGTGGAGATGGAGTGTGACTGCATTTCAGCGGTGCGTAATTGGTCGAGTCCCACCACGGTAAAGGAAGTGCAGCGGTTTCTAGGGTTTGCCAACTACTACCGGAGGTTTATCTGGGGTTTTGGTCAGGTAGCGGCTCCCATTAACTCAGTGCTGAAGGGGGGACCGCTGCTACTGCAGTGGTAGGCTGAGGCGGACAGGGCTTTTGGTCACCTGAAGGCTCCGTTTACCTTGGCTCCCGTGCTGGCTCATCTGGATCCCTCTTTGGCGTGTATAGTGGAGGTGGACGCGTCCGAGGCTGGGATAGGAGCCATGCTCTCTCAGCTCTCGGGCACGCCACCAAAGCGAAACTATGATGTGGGGGACCGAGAGCGGTTGGCTGTTGTCAAGGCTCTGAAGGCGTGGAGACATAGACTTGAGGGGGCTAAACACCCTTATCTCATCTGGAATGACCACTGCAATCTGGAGTACATCCGAGCGGCGAGGAGACTGAACCCTTGCCAGGCAAGGTGGGGCATGTTCTTTATACGTTTTGTTTTCACTCTGTCCTACAGATCAGGTTACCAGAACGCTAAGGCAGACGCACTTTCCCGGATGTATGACACAGAGGAGCGGTCCATGGATCACACTCCCATACCTCCGGCCTCTTGCCTGGTGGCATCGGTGGTGTGGAGCTGGACGCGGACATTGACCAGACGTTACGCACAGAGCACACTCCCCCCCCCCGGGGGACCGGGTCTGGCTCTCGACCCGAAACCTGCCCCTTCGCCTGCCCTGCCGGAAGCTGGGTCCGCGGTTTGTGGGGCCATTCAAAGTCCTGAGGAGACTGAACAAGGTATGTTACAGGTTACAGCTTCCCTCAGATTACCGTATTAATCCCTTGCACCATGTGTCTCTCCTCAGGCCGGTAGTGGCAGGTCCACTCCAGGAGTCTGAGGTGCGGGAGGTCCCTCCACCCCCTCTGGACATTGAGGAGGCCCCGGCGTATGCTGTTAGAGCCATCCTGGGCTCGAGGCGACGGGCGAGGGGCCTTCATTACCTCGTGGAGGGGTACGGTCCAGAGGAGATGCTGAGTGCCGGTGGAGGACGTCTTGGACTTTTCGTTGCTGCGGGAGTTCCACCGTCTCCATTCGGATCGCCCTGCGCCTCGTCCCTAGGTCTGTGTCGGTGCATTGCTGGAGTCGACTGTCACGACTTCCACTGAAGTCGGTCCCTCTCCTTGTTTCGCCTTTGTCTTACACACCTGGTTTCAATCCCGAAATTACTTGATCGTTATTTCACCCTCTGTTCCCCCATGTTTGTTTGTGAGTAATTGTTTATTGTATTGTGGTCCGTATTTGTGGGCTTGTGGCCTTTGTGGCAATACACAACGTGTATTGTGATATACACTGCTCAAAAAAATAAAGGGAACACTAAAATAACACCCTAGATCTGAATGAAATATTCTTATTAAATACTTTTTTCTTTACATAGTTGAATGTGCTGACAACAAAATCACAAAAATTATCAATGGAAATCAAATTTATCAACCCATGGAGGTCTGGATTTGGAGTCACACTCAAAATTAAAGTGGAAAACCACACTACAGGCTGATCCAACTAATGTAAATTCAATTTTTAAAAAAAAGTCAAAATAAGGCTCAGTAGTGTGTGTGGCCTTCACGTGCCTGTATAACCTCCCTACAACGCCTGGGCATGCTCCTGATGAGGTGGCAGATGGACTCCTGAGGGATCTCCTCCCAGACCTGGACTAAAGCATCCGCCAACTCCTGGACAGTCTGTGGTGCAACGTGGCATTGGTGGACGGAGCGAGACATGATGTCCCAGATGTGCTCAATTGGATTCAGGTCTGGGGAACGGGCGGGACAGTCCATAGCATCAATGCCTTCCTCTTGCAGGAACTGCTAACACACTCCAGACACATGAGGTCTAGCATTGTCTTGCACTAGGAGGAACCCAGGGCCAACCGCATCAGCATATGGTCTCACAAGGGGTCTGAGGATCTCATCTCGGTACCTAATGGCAGTCAGGCTACCTCTGGCGAGCACATGGAGGGCTGTGCGGCCCCCCCAAAGAAATGCCACCCCACACCATGACTGACCCACCGCCAAACAGGTCATTCTGGAGGATGTTGCAGGCAGCAGAACGTTCTCCACGGCATCTCCAGACTGTCACATGTGCTCAGTGTGAACCTGCTTTCATCTGTGAAGAGCACAGGGCGCCAGTGGCGAATTTGCCAATCTTGGTGTTCTCTGGCAAATGCCAAACGTCCTGCACGGAGTTGGGCTGTAAGCACAACCCCCACCTGTGGACATCGGGCCCTAATACCACCCTCATGGAGTCTGTTTCTGACCGCTTGAGCAGACACATGCACTTTTGTGGCCTGCTGGAGGTCATTTTGGAGGGCTCTGGCAGTGCTCCTCCTGCTTCTCCTTGCACAAAGGCGGAGGTAGCGGTCCTGCTGCTGGGTTGTTGCCCTCCTACGGCTTCCTCCACGTCTCCTGATGTACTGGCCTGTCTCCTGGTAGCGCCTCCATGCTCTGGACACTACGCTGACAGACACAGCAAACCTTCTTGCCAGAGCTCGCATTGATGTCCCATCCTGGATGAGCTGCACTACCTGACTTGTGTGGGTTGTAGACTCCGTCTCATGCGACCACTAGAGTGAAAGCACCGCCAGCATTCAAAAGTGACCAAAACATCAGCCAGGAAGCATAGGAACTGAGAAGTGGTCTGTGGTCCCCACCTGCAGAACCACTCCTTTATTGGGGGTGTCTTGCTAATTGCCTATAATTTCCACCTGTTGTCTATTCCATTTGCACAACAGCATGTGAAATGTATTGTCAATCAGTGTTGCTTCCTAAGTGGACAGTTTGATTTCACAGAAGTGTGATTGACTTGGAGTTACATTGTGTTGTTTAAGTGTTCCCTTTATTTTTTTTGAGCAGTGTATTTGAGTAAAATTGCTTTCATTACTCATTTCTGCCTGACTCATCTCACCAGCTGCACACAGACGCATTACTGTCTATGTAATCTGAGGGAAATGTGTGTCTCCAATATGGTCATTATTTTGGCAGGAGGTTAGGAAGTGCAGCTCAGTTTCCACCTCATTTTGTGGGCAGTGTGCACACAGCCTCTTTTTTCTTCAGAGGGTCTGCCTACGGCGGCCTTTCTCAATAGCAAAGCTATGCTCACTGGGTCTGTACATAGTAAAAGCTTTCTTTAAGTTTGGGTCAGTCACAGTGGTCAGGTATTCTGTTTAGGGCCAAATAGCATTCTAGTTTGCTCTGTTTTTTTGCTAATTACTTGACACATTAGAAATAATTATCTTTTTGTTTTCTCATGATTTGGTTGGGTCTAATTGTGTTGCTGTCCTGGGGCTCTGTGTGGTCTGTTTGTGTTTGTGAAAAGAGCCCCAGGACCAGCTTGCTTAGGGGACTCTTCTCCAGGGTAATTTCTCTGTAGGTGATGGCTTTGTTATGGAAGGTTTGGGAATCGCTTCCTTTTAGGTGGTTGTAGAATTGAACGGCTTTTTTCTGGATTTCGATAATTAGCGGGTATCGGCCTAATTCTGCTCTGGATTCATTATTTGGTGTTTTACGTTGTACACAGAGGATATTTCTGCAGAATCTCAATTTGGTGTTTGTCCCATTTTGTGTATTCTTGGTTGGTGACAACCATAAAGGGCAATGGGTTCTATAACTGATTCAAGGGCCTCCTTGGTTCTCTCTCTCTCCCCATCTCCTAACGCTGGGGCCGCCGCTACTAACTACTAACGCTGGGGCCGCCGCTACTAACTACTAACGCTGGTGCCGCCGCTACTAACTACTAACGCTGGGGCCGCCGCTACTAACTACTAACGCTGGGGCCGCCGCTACTAACTACTAACGCTGGGGCCGCCGCTACTAACTACAAACGCTGGGGCCGCCGCTACTAACTACTAACGCTGGGGCCGCCGCTACTAACTACTAACGCTGGGGCCGCCGCTACTAACTACTAACGCTGGGGCCGCCGCTACTAACTACTAACGCTGGGGCCGCCGCTACTAACTACTAACGCTGGGGCCGCCACTACTAACTACTAACGCTGGGGCCGCCACTACTAACTACTAACGCTGGGGCCGCCGCTACTAACGCTGGGGCCGCCGCTACAACTAACTACTAACGCTGGGGCCGCCGCTACAACTAACTACTAACGCTGGGGCCGCCAGTACTAACTACTAACGCTGGGGCCGCCAGTACTAACTACTAACGCTGGGGCTGCTACTACTAACTACTAACGCTGGGGCTGCTACTACTACTAATAACTACTAACGCTGGGGCTGCTACTACTACTAATAACTACTAACGCTGGGGCTGCTACTACTACTAATAACTACTAACGCTGGGGCTGCTGCTACTAACGCTGGGGCAGCTACTACTACTAATAACTACTAACGCTGGGGCTGCTGCTACTAACGCTGGGGCAGCTACTACTACTAATAACTACTAACGCTGGGGCTGCTACTACTACTGCTGCTACTAACGCTGGGGCCGCCGCTACTAACGCTGGGGCCGCCGCTACTAACTACTAACGCTGGGGCCGCCAGTCCTAACTACTAACGCTGGGGCCGCCAGTCCTAACTACTAACGCTGGGGCTGCTACTACTACTGCTGCTACTAAAGATGGCGCTACTACTACTGCTGCTACTAACGCTGGGGCTTCTACTACTACTGCTGCTACTAAAGATGGCGCTACTACTACTGCTGCTACTAACGCTGGGGCTTCTACTACTACTGCTGCACTAAAGATGGCGCTACTACTACTGCTGCTACTAACGCTGGGGCTTCTACTACTACGGCTGCTACTAAAGATGGTGCTACTACTACTGCTGCTACTAACGCTGGGGCTTCTACTACTACTAATAACTACTAACGCTGGGGCTGCTACTACTACTAATAACTACTGACGCTGGGGCTGCTACTACTACTGCTTCTACTAACGCTGGGGCTGCTGCTACTAACGCTGGGGCTGCTGCTACTAACGCTGGGGCTGCTGCTACTAACGCTGGGGCTGCTGCTACTAACGCTGGGGCTGCTGCTACTAACGCTGGGGCTGCTGCTACTAACGCTGGGGCTGCTGCTACTAACGCTGGGGCTGCTGCTACTAACGCTGGGGCTGCTGCTACTAACGCTGGGGCTGCTGCTACTACCGCTGGGGCTGCTGCTACTACCGCTGGGGCTGCTACTACTACTGCTGCTACTGCTGCTACTAACGCTGGGGCTGCTACTACTACTGCTGCTACTAACGCTGGGGCTGCTACTACTACTGCTGCTACTAACGCTGGGGCTGCTACTACTACTACTGCTGCTACTAACGCTGGGGCTGCTACTACTACTGCTGCTACTAACGCTGGGGCTGCTACTACTACTGCTGCTACTAACGCTGGGGCTGCTACTACTAACGCTGGGGCTGCTACTACTACTGCTGCTACTAACGCTGGGGCTGCTACTACTACTACTGCTGCTACTAAAGCTGGGGATGCTACTACTACTGCTGCTACTAACGCTGGGGCTGCTACTACTACTGCTGCTACTAACGCTGGGGCTGCTACTACTACTACTGCTGCTACTAAAGCTGGGGCTGCTACTACTGCTACTACTAACACGGGGGCTGCTACTACTACTACTGCTACTACTGCTGCTACTAAAGCTGGGGCTGCTACTACTAATGCTGGGGCTGCTACTACTACTGCTGCTACTAACGCTGGGGCTGCTACTACTACTGCTGCTACTAACGCTGGGGCTGCTACTACTAACGCTGGGGCTGCTACTACTACTGCTGCTACTAACACGGGGGCTGCTACTACTACTACTGCTGCTACTAAAGCTGGGGCTGCTACTACTAATGCTGGGGCTGCTACTACTACTGCTGCTACTAACGCTGGGGCTGCTACTACTAGCGCTGGGGCTGCTGCTACTAACGCTGGGGCTGCTGCTACTAACGCTGGGGCTGCTACTACTACTGCTGCTACTAACGCTGGGGCTGCTACTACTACTGCTGCTACTAACGCTGGGGCTGCTACTACTACTACTGCTGCTACTAACGCTGGGGCTGCTACTACTAACGCTGGGGCTGCTACTACTACTGCTGCTACTAACGCTGGGGCTGCTACTACTACTACTGCTGCTACTAAAGCTGGGGATGCTACTACTACTGCTGCTACTAACGCTGGGGCTGCTACTACTACTGCTGCTACTAACGCTGGGGCTGCTACTACTACTACTGCTGCTACTAAAGCTGGGGCTGCTACTACTGCTACTACTAACACGGGGGCTGCTACTACTACTACTGCTACTACTGCTGCTACTAAAGCTGGGGCTGCTACTACTAATGCTGGGGCTGCTACTACTACTGCTGCTACTAACGCTGGGGCTGCTACTACTACTGCTGCTACTAACGCTGGGGCTGCTACTACTAACGCTGGGGCTGCTACTACTACTGCTGCTACTAACACGGGGGCTGCTACTACTACTACTGCTGCTACTAAAGCTGGGGCTGCTACTACTAATGCTGGGGCTGCTACTACTACTGCTGCTACTAACGCTGGGGCTGCTACTACTAGCGCTGGGGCTGCTGCTACTAACGCTGGGGCTGCTACTACTAACGCTGGGGCTGCTACTACTACTGCTGCTACTAACGCTGGGGCTGCTACTACTACTGCTGCTACTAACGCTGGGGCTGCTACTACTACTACTGCTGCTACTAAAGCTGGGGCTGCTACTACTGCTGCTACTAACGCTGGGGCTGCTACTACTACTGCTGCTACTAACGCTGGGGCTGCTACTACTACTGCTGCTACTAAAGCTGGGGCTGCTGCTACTAACGCTGGGGCTGCTACTACTACTGCTGCTACTAACGCTGGGGCTGCTACTACTAACGCTGGGGCTGCTACTACTACTGCTGCTACTAACACGGGGGCTGCTACTACTACTGCTGCTACTAACGCTGGGGCTGCTACTACTACTGCTGCTACTAACGCTGGGGCTGCTACTACTACTGCTGCTACTAACGCTGGGGCTGCTACTACTACTGCTGCTACTAACGCTGGGGCTGCTACTACTACTGCTGCTACTAAAGCTGGGGCTGCTACTACTAATGCTGGGGCTGCTACTACTACTGCTGCTACTAACGCTGGGGCTGCTACTACTACTGCTGCTACTAACGCTGGGGCTGCTACTACTAACGCTGGGGCTGCTACTACTACTGCTGCTACTAACACGGGGGCTGCTACTACTACTACTGCTGCTACTAAAGCTGGGGCTGCTACTACTAATGCTGGGGCTGCTACTACTACTGCTGCTACTAACGCTGGGGCTGCTACTACTACTGCTGCTACTAACGCTGGGGCTGCTACTACTACTGCTGCTACTAACGCTGGGGCTGCTACTACTAACGCTGGGGCTGCTACTACTAACGCTGGGGCTGCTGCTACTAACGCTGGGGCTGCTGCTACTAACGCTGGGGCTGCTACTACTAACGCTGGGGCTGCTACTACTACTGCTGCTACTAACGCTGGGGCTGCTACTACTACTGCTGCTACTAACGCTGGGGCTGCTACTACTACTGCTGCTACTAACGCTGGGGCTGCTACTACTACTACTGCTGCTGCTACTAACACTGGGGCAGCTGCTACTACTGCTGCTGCTACTAACGCTGGGGCTGCTGCTACTACTGCTGCTACTAACGCTGGGGCTGCTACTACTACTGCTGCTACTAACGCTGGGGCTGCTACTACTACTGCTGCTACTAACGCTGGGGCTGCTACTACTACTGCTGCTGCTACTAACACTGGGGCAGCTGCTACTACTACTACTACTACTAACGCTGGGGCTGCTACTACTACTGCTGCTACTAACACTGGAGCTGCTACTACTACTGCTGCTACTAACGCTGGGGCTGCTACTACTACTGCTGCTACTAACACTGGAGCTGCTACTACTACTGCTGCTACTAACACTGGAGCTGCTACTACTACTGCTGCTACTAAAACTGGAGCTGCTACTACTACTGCTGCTACTAAAACTGGAGCTGCTACTACTACTGCTGCTACTAACACTGGAGCTGCTACTACTGCTACTACTAACGCTGGGGCTGCTACTACTACTACTGCTGCTACTAACACGGGGGCTGCTACTACTGCTGCTACTAAAACTGGGGCTGCTACTACTACTACTGCTGCTACTACTACTACTACTGCTGCTACTAAAGCTGGGGCTGCTACTACTACTACTACTGCTGCTACTAAAGCTGGGGCTGCTACTACTACTACTACTACTAACAACTAAAGCTGGGGCTGCTACTACTACTACTACTGCTGCTATTACTACTGCTGCTACTAAAGCTGGGGCTGCTACTACTACTACTACTACTGCTACTAAAGCTGGGGCTGCTACTACTACTACTACTGCTACTAAAGCTGGGGCTGCTACTACTACTACTACTACTACTGCTACTAAAGCTGGGGCTGCTACTACTACTACTGCTACTAAACTGGGGCTGCTACTACTACTACTACTGCTGCTGCTACTACTGCTGCTACTACTACTGCTGCTACTAAAGCTGGGGCTGCTACTACTACTACTGCTACTAAAGCTGGGGCTGCTACTACTACTACTGCTACTAACGCTGGGGCTGCTACTACTACTGCTGCTACTAAAGCTGGGGCTGCTACTACTACTACTGCTACTAAAGCTGGGGCTGCTACTACTACTGCTACTAAAGCTGGGGCTGCTACTACTACTGCTACTAACGCTGGGGCTGCTACTACTACTGCTACTAACGCTGGGGCTGCTACTACTACTACTACTGCTACTAACGCTGGGGCTGCTACTACTACTGCTGCTACTAACGCTGGGGCTGCTACTACTACTGCTGCTACTAACGCTGGGGCTGCTACTACTACTGCTGCTACTAACGCTGGGGCTGCTACTACTACTACTGCTGCTGCTACTAACACTGGGGCAGCTGCTACTACTGCTGCTGCTACTAACGCTGGGGCTGCTGCTACTACTGCTGCTACTAACGCTGGGGCTGCTACTACTACTGCTGCTACTAACGCTGGGGCTGCTACTACTACTGCTGCTACTAACGCTGGGGCTGCTACTACTACTGCTGCTGCTACTAACACTGGGGCAGCTGCTACTACTACTACTACTACTAACGCTGGGGCTGCTACTACTACTGCTGCTACTAACACTGGAGCTGCTACTACTACTGCTGCTACTAACGCTGGGGCTGCTACTACTACTGCTGCTACTAACACTGGAGCTGCTACTACTACTGCTGCTACTAACACTGGAGCTGCTACTACTACTGCTGCTACTAAAACTGGAGCTGCTACTACTACTGCTGCTACTAAAACTGGAGCTGCTACTACTACTGCTGCTACTAACACTGGAGCTGCTACTACTGCTACTACTAACGCTGGGGCTGCTACTACTACTACTGCTGCTACTAAAACTGGAGCTGCTGCTACTACTGCTGCTACTAAAACTGGGGCTGCTACTACTACTACTGCTGCTACTACTACTACTACTGCTGCTACTAAAGCTGGGGCTGCTACTACTACTACTACTGCTGCTACTAAAGCTGGGGCTGCTACTACTACTACTACTACTAACAACTAAAGCTGGGGCTGCTACTACTACTACTACTGCTGCTATTACTACTGCTGCTACTAAAGCTGGGGCTGCTACTACTACTACTACTACTGCTACTAAAGCTGGGGCTGCTACTACTACTACTACTGCTACTAAAGCTGGGGCTGCTACTACTACTACTACTACTACTGCTACTAAAGCTGGGGCTGCTACTACTACTACTGCTACTAAACTGGGGCTGCTACTACTACTACTACTGCTGCTGCTACTACTGCTGCTACTACTACTGCTGCTACTAAAGCTGGGGCTGCTACTACTACTACTGCTACTAAAGCTGGGGCTGCTACTACTGCTACTAACGCTGGGGCTGCTACTACTACTGCTGCTACTAAAGCTGGGGCTGCTACTACTACTACTGCTACTAAAGCTGGGGCTGCTACTACTACTGCTACTAAAGCTGGGGCTGCTACTACTACTGCTACAAACGCTGGGGCTGCTACTACTACTACTACTGCTACTAACGCTGGGGCTGCTACTACTACTACTACTGCTGCTGCTACTACTGCTACTACTACTGCTGCTACTAAAGCTGGGGCTGCTACTACTACTGCTACTACTACTGCTACTAACGCTGGGGCTGCTACTACTACTGCTGCTACTAACGCTGGGGCTGCTACTACTACTACTGCTGCTACTAACGCTGGGGCTGCTACTACTACTACTGCTGCTACTAACGCTGGGGCTGCTACTACTACTGCTGCTACTAACGCTGGGGCTGCTACTACTACTGCTGCTACTAACGCTGGGGCTGCTACTACTACTGCTGCTACTAACGCTGGGGCTGCTACTACTACTGCTACTAAAGCTGGGGCTGCTACTACTACTACTACTACTACTAAAGCTCGGGCTGCTACTACTACTACTCACACTGGAGCTACTACTACTGCTGCTACTAACGCTGGGGCTGCTGCTACTACTACTACTGCTGCTACTAACGCTGGGGCTGCTACTACTAATGCTGGGGCTGCTACTACTACTGCTGCTACTACTAACGCTGGGGCTGCTACTACTACTACTAACGCTGGGGCTGCTGCTACTACTAACGCTGGGGCTGCTACTACTACTACTACTACTAACACTGGGGCTGCTACTACTGCTGCTACTAACACTAGGACTACTAACGCTGGGACTGGGACTACTAACGCTGGGACTGCTACTACTAAGTACTACTACTAATGCTGGGACTGCTCTGCTAGGCCTTCTGTAGTCTGATAAGAGCTGTTATGTGGACAGTGTTAGTGGAGGAGAGAATGGTATAGTGAGAGATAGACAGGGTGTCGTCTCTGTGTGTGAATATGCGTGCATGTGAGAGGGTAATCTGTACCGTGTGAGTGGGGCAAGGGGAGCTCTTGGACAGGGGTTGGGTGGTGTTGTGCTGGAAAGTGATGGTGGTGGCTTCGTGGCAAGGCTCCAGGGTGGGGTCCTCGTCCTCTATTTCCATTCCCTCGCCGAACACGCCTTCGCCCAGATAGAGGCTCACTGGGTTGAACTGGTTACACAACTGAGAGGACAGATGGGATGAAGAGAAGGTTATGGGAGATTGCATTGGATGATTGAATAACTAAATGGGAAATGCCTTGACATTTGATAGGTTTGTATGTTCAGCACGTGACTGACCGCTGCGCTGACGGTGGGTGCGCAGCAGAGCCCATGGCCCTGGGCCTGCAGGGCGCTGTGGATGTACACATCCTCCTCGGTGTGTGTGTCGCACAGAAAGAGCTGCAGGAAGTCGGCATGGTAGCCATGCAGGGCTGCCACCAGGGTACGGTCACAACATAGCTTCTGGAAGGAGGTCTTGGCGTTGGCACTCCAGCTGCCCTGGGAGGAGAAACACACGGTGGGTTTCAGTATTTCTCAGACCAGAGACTATGTATTAAGAGGGCGGGTTTCAGTACTTCTCAGACCAGAGACTGTATGTATTAAGAGGGCAGGTTTCAGTACTTCTCAGACCAGAGACTGTATGTATTAAGAAGGCGGGTTTCAGTACTTCTCAGACCAGAGACTGTATGTATTAAGAGGGCAGGTTTCAGTATTTCTCAGACCAGAGACTGTATGTATTAAGAGGGCAGGTTTCAGTACTTCTCAGACCAGAGACTGTATGTCTTAAGAGGGCAGGTTTCAGTACTTCTCAGACCAGAGACTGTATGTATTAAGAGGGCAAGTTTCAGTATTTCTCAGACCAGAGACTGTATGTATTAAGCCTCTCAGAGAAGTAGTACTGATATAGGATTTGTTTGAAATTATATGGACAGCGGGGTGGGGGGGATCTGATCCTAAATCAGTAATCATACTCGAGACACTTAATTCATAAATCTGGGTCCACGGAAGGTAGATTGTGTAAACAGTCGCGTAGAAGGTCTTACACCGAAAGGCTTGATTCCAGCCAGCGATGACGGGACTGCTTGTGCTGGGAGCTCTGAATAACAAGACCTGAGGGGGATAGACAAAACTCTCTCTGTTACCACCTTGCACAGAGTAACGCATTGATCAACACATGGTGACATCAGATACTAGGGATACAAACAGTCACTTCCAATACCTTTCCTTCTCAGTTCTACAGCTGATGATTAGTGGGCAAAAGAAAGGAAAACATTGTCTTCATCCCAAATGACACCCTATTCCCTTTTCAGTGCACTACCTATCCAGTCCTCTCAGATCTAGACAAGATCTTAGACAAGTGCCTAAGGAGTAGGGGTCTAGGGTTCTGGACATGACAACAGGCTACGTCCCAAATTACACACTACCTATCCAGTCCTTTCAGATCTATGCCACGGGCAAGGGGAAAGGGGTTGGTTGTGGACAGGGGATTTGTCCCAAATGGCTGGTCAATAGTAGTGTATGATATACAGGGTTCATACACATTTTGACAGATGGAATTTCATGACTTTTGACCAAATTTTAACCAAACAACCAAACACGTATTATGCCTTTTGAAATCATTCGCTGATTCAATATATCAAAGATGAAATGGCAATGGTAGGCTACAAATCTTTATATTCAACCAGACCAAAAATGGACTTGAGGAAATGTAACTTCGCTATGCATCTTAGCTAACTTAGAATAAGTGTTTACTTAGCAGGCTGACAAGCATCTATTGAGTTGCAATGTCCCCTACATTGGATGTCCAAATCAACTGGAAGTATCTACAAAACTAGTTTTGAAGCCACATAATCCAAAAGAAAGGCTAGAATTTTTTTTTCTAAAATTACTGTTTGCGATTCTCATGATTCGATTCACCGCAATTGAACCGAATCCCAACTAATACAACGCCGTGAATTGTTTGTTTCGTTAAAAAGGTTAACTTTCTATGTCCTTGTTCGCAATTGTCGTTGGAGAGTTTTTTGGAACAAAAAATTAATTCACGCTAATAATAGGTTAACAGTTAACGAGCGGGTACAAGATGTGTTTTGAATTGGCTACCAAGTTATTAGTCTGTTCTCCATCATATTCTAAAGGCCTACCTGCTGCTGCAATGTCCGACTGCCCCTCTAACATAGACGCACTAAAGATCCTGGCTGATATGATAATGTGCCTAAATAAATTACATTAACAGACATTTTGAAATTAATTACCATTATTTTTCCAAAGCGTTTCAGATTTGATCAATTCCCAAAACTTTTCCAGGACTGGAAAACATCATTTTAAAATGTTATGACTTTTCCAGGATTTTCATGACCTTACAAACCCTGTATATAGGAAATATGGTGTCATTTGGCCACAGTCCTACTTGAGGAAGTTGAGGCTGCTCCTCTGGACAGTGGTGAGGTCTCCAAAGTCCACGTAGTAGACCTCTGCATGGGTGTTGTTGAGGACACGGTGAACCACCACGCGGTAGAACCAGATGCCCTGGGGCGCCACGCAGCACACCTGGCCTGTACGCACGTAGCGCTCCGGTAGACGGTAACGCTCCAACACCTCGGGACAGGTGTAGCAGCTCCTGGAGGGAGGGAGGACAAGAGAGCACCACCACATAGCATTCAGTTGCTTACACCCCAAGTCTCTTCTCTTTCATGTGCATTGACCTAAAAACACATGAGCTAGTTGAGGGTAACACAGTGGAAGACTACTAGATATGAACAGTTACTGCACATTCATACCAAATAAGCCAATTGGACTACATGTCAAATCCCAGCCAATGAGGCAGGGAAGCCTCTCCTCCCTATCCCTCCAGTCCAGCAGAGGGCTGTTGTTCACCTCATCTCAATCATCATGTTCTCCAGGGCGCGGGCCTCTTGGCTCTCATCAAAGCGGATGTAGAAGTTCGAGGGAGACTCCACATGCTCCACCAGCACGGCCACCAGCTCCCGAGGGCCCCTGCACGTGGGGGCCCTCAGCCTCTGGCCCCGCATGGCGTCCGGGGGAATCACCGCCCCACGCCGACAACGCACCGGCAACGAGCCGTACATATCCACCATCTGAGGGAAGCAGCCATAAACAGAATATGTGTGTACACTCTCATGCATGTGAACAAGTATACATAAACACATTCTACACAGATATGGACCATAGTGAGACAGATTTTCCTGTCTGTTAAACAGGCTTTCATTTGTGCCCAGCACGTACACACTAAATTTATTTTATCAGGACTTTGAGCGTTGTGACCTGCCTTTCCCCAGGCTCCAGCTCACCTGGTAGGAGGTCTTGGTGGTGATGCGGAGCTCCAGGTCTTCCTCCAAGTTGGGCTTGGTCTCGCCTCCCTCTCCCTCCCAGGGAGACTCCCCACAGCTGAAGTAGTAGCCCGTACCTGACGGGTTCAGAGCCTTGACACCCTCAACGGGGCCTTCGGGCTCCGCCGTTCCTACCACACAAATAATACCAAAGTGACATATTGAATGAGATCAGTCATGACACACTTACACCCAAAAATACCTGTTTTGTTGAATCTTAAATGGGCAGCAAAAGTTAGACTTTTTGGTTATAACAATGAGTTAGTAATCAATCAAAATGTGATTGTCCTAAACTATCATATGGCTAGGAATAAAGTGGATAGGTGTTGTGTGTGAGCCAGATATTTCCCTCTAACCACTGATCTAAGGTCAGATATTTGTTTACCCCCCTGATGGTTCATTTGAGGATTGGTAATGGTGTAATCTGATCCTAGGTTAAAGCCAGAGGAGTGTAGCAGACCTGGTTGTTGAGGCGTTGTGTGTCCAGGGGCATTCTGGATGTCCATGACCACCCAGTGGTTGCCCTCGTCGCCCGCCATGGGCCGCAGGTAGAGCGTGTCGCTCAGGGCGCCCACCATCTCCGTGGTACTCAGGAAGCCACTCTGGACCACCGGCAGCTCCTCCCCAAACACCCTCTGGGGTCAACCGTGGGTCATAAGGGCAACAAAGGTCAGAGCAACATACAAGACACTAACAAGAAGTAATACTTGGTGATTTAAAAAACTAAAAAATGATTAGTCTTCATTCGGCATTGGTTAGTATGTAGGCATTCCAAAGGAAATTTATTTGATTTGTCAGTATAAAATACCTTGAATTCTGCAGGGAGATCGTGGACGGACAGTCCCTCACTGTTTTGGGCTACAACCTATATGGAAGGTTCGATCGTGTTAGAATCTCTACTGTCATTAGATGGATTTGGTATTTAGGTGAAGACAGCATGTGTCCCAAATGGCACCCTATTCCTTATATAGTGCCCTGGTCAATAGTAGTGTACTATATGAACCCTGGTAAAATTGGGCTTGGTCAATAGTAGTGTACTATATGAACCCTGGTAAAATTGGCCCTGGTCAATAGTAGTGTACTATATGAACCCTGGTAAAATTGGCCCTGGTCAATAGTAGTGTACTATAAAGGGAATAGGGTGCTCATTGGGATGCATCCCGTGGACTGACCTGGCGAAGCTTGGCCTTTACTTCTGGACTGACAGTGCCCGCTTCCCCGTTCTCCAGAATACGCTGCCTAAGCTCCTCCTCCAGCTGCAGATGCCAATCAACACAAGCAAAACATGACAAGGGGGAGGGGCTACAAGGCATTTGTTCTACTTTTCACTACTGCTATTCAGAAGCACATTCGATTCCCTTCTCTAAAAATCAGCACAGACCCAATATACAGCACAGTAACTTGGTTGTAAGCCTGATGTTGGCAGATCTAAATGTTACGTTGGCAGGCTGTGCACCCAATCAAAAACAAGATCACGGGGGAAACTATTTTTACGTGGCTGAACACACACACCACAGAGCTACAGACAGCAGTGTACACACCTTGATGACACACTTCTGAAACAGTTGTCCATCCTGCGTGGGTTCAGGTTCAGGCTGTGGTATTGTGTAATCCATTGGCAGAGAGCCCTGGTCTCCCTCTGGGCTGTTAAGGACTGCAGCCTCAGGGAGTGGCGCTGGTACCACAAGATTCTGAGTATTGGACACTGGATTCGGAGTACTGGACTCCGTGGTGTGTCTTTCTACTGGGACTGGATATATATATATAAAACTTTTTTTTGTTTTTTTATCAATGTGTACTGTACATGAGCAGCAATCAATTAAATTAAACACTATATGCTTAAAATTGAGTTATAGCTTTCACTGTGGGACCAACCAACCTGAGTTTGTCTGGGTCATCTGCCTTACGATAGGAACAGTTTTGAAGGTCTGCTTCAATGGGAATAACGGCTTTATGGGTCCAGTCCTCCGTGATGCCACCACTGCCCCCCTGAGGGACAGCTGGGAGCCCATCCTGCTTTGTGTGACTGCCACCAGGTCGGCGGCCGCCGCCAGCATCTCGGCGATGGAATAGAAACCGTAGTTGTTGACACGTAAAGGGAAGCCGAAGCGGCGGACGAAGGCTGTCTCCAGCTCCGATAAACCCACGGCCCCATGGGAGAGCAGCTGGTGGAGCTGGGCCCGGAGTTGAGCCGGCAGGGCCGGGGGTGCACGGCCACGCCGCGGCAGGACCATGGGGTTGTGATGCTGGTAGCGTGGGGAGAAGAAGCCCACACCGCCACGCTGAGCAGGGGTCTTCTTGGCACTGCGCTGCTTGGCCACCAACTCCACTATGCCTCTGGTGGTATCATCAGCCACCGCTGCAGAATGGGGAAAAAAAGATGCACTGGTGAAAAAAATAGAACCCCCCCCCCCCCCCCTCCCCGCAAGGCAGGAGGGCCCACAGGCTCTGGGCCCCCCCCCCCCCCAAAAAAATCAACAAATAATGTTGGTTGGGACCCCCTGGAGGTCACCCCCCCCCCCCCCCCTCCTTCCCAGATAGCATATGAACAGAACAGGTCATAAGCCATGGCAAAAATGTTTAGAATTACAGAACATTTGCTGTAAAATATTTTCGCTCAAACCTCAATGCAAAAAGGCCTTGCTCAGACCTTGCGGAAAACTACCTTGAAACTACGGTATGCCACTGGAGTGATGGGTTGATATGCTTGAGTTGAATTGATATCTGTGTTCTGGTATATTCTTCCTCTCCTGATACTGTGCATACTATACTCAAGCACGAGGGAAAATGTAACTCTTGTCAACAAATATGAAAACTATAGCATGCTGTGTGCCAAAACAATTCTGCCTATAATGTCACGTGTTAAAGACAAAACAAACTTGCTTTGACATAACAGTCAGCAAATCAACAGTGGGACGAGTACTCAGTACTTACCCTTCAGCACTATGCTGCCATCTCCCAGATAGAGGATATGCACCACGTCGGGCATCTCGCGGATCATGTCCAGCACGTTGCGGAAGCCAAGGATCCTCAGGGGCATGGGGTGGCCCAGCATGTTGATGTAGTCTCTCTTCAACTGATCTGGGGTCAGGCCCTGCTTGGCTGAGATGAGCAGGGAGCGCACATCCTTCTTCAGGCTCGAAAGCAACTGCTCCTGGGTCATTCTGCGAGACTTGACAGAGGCTACAGTTTAGCTAACTAATGCATTTTCTGAACAATAAACACTGAAATGTGCAAATAATCCACCCCCCATTGGACCAACTAGCTAATTAGGCTAACGACTGTTACAAGCGGTCACAATGTGAAACGTATTTCATCAAAGTACTGTAGGTTGTTCACAAAAAAAAGATGAAATAGGCTAGCCAGTCTAACAAGCATTCAGTTTCCATATTTTAGCTAACTTACACTAACAACTCGTGAAGACCAACCTTTCCTACAGGTCAATCAGCCTGTCAATTTATTCCACGGTACTCGTCTGAACTCTGCAGGTGCAGATAAATTAATGGATTCAATTCGTTAACAGCATGTAGCCAACACTGTCCAAATAGCATCAATTAGCACAGCTGAAACAGGTTAGATTTAGATTTAAAAAAATCTAAATTAATCTTTAAGTAGTAATCTTCTAACTGTATGGCTCGTGATGTGCTCTGATTTTGTCTCGCTAGTGTGGTGGAATGTATCTATGGTCCAGCACGTTACTAACGCCCTGCACCAGAGATACATTCCACTTAGCTCTGGTGCAGGGCGTTAGTAACGTGCTGGACCAGAGATACATTCCACTTAGCTCTGGTGCAGGGCGTTAGTAACGTGCTGCACCAGAGATACATTCCACTTAGCTCTGGTGCAGGGCGTTAGTAACGTGCTGGACCAGAGATACATTCCACTTAGCTCTGGTGCAGGGCGTTAGTAACGTGCTGCACCAGAGATACATTCCACTTAGCTCTGGTGCAGGGCGTTAGTAACGTGCTGCACCAGAGATACATTCCACTTAGCTCTGGTGCAGGGCGTTAGTAACGTGCTGGACCAGAGATACATTCCACTTAGCTCTGGTGTAGGGCGTTAGTAACGTGCTGCACCAGAGATACATTCCACTTAGCTCTGGTGCAGGGCGTTAGTAACGTGCTGGACCAGAGATACATTCCACTTAGCTCTGGTGCAGGGCGTTAGTAACGTGCTGGACCAGAGATACATTCCACTTAGCTCTGGTGCAGGGCGTTAGTAACGTGCTGGACCAGAGATACATTCCACCACACTAGCGAGACAAAAGCAGAGCACGTCACGAGCCATACAGTTAGAAGATAACTACTTAAATATTAATTTAGATTTTTTTAAATGCATTTGGCTTATTCACACCTAGTAGTCTCAGATCACATGTTTTCTTCCAAAGCTGTGCAATATATAGGAACATTGAATGGTTTACCCACTTAAGACACATTTTCTCGAATCACGAACACTCACGTGTACGTGCAAGTATGGCGAGCAAATACAGACAAAATCACTTCCAAAATCATGATTAACCTTGTTATTGCCATGGCAAGTTGCTTAACGTTATCAAAAGTTATTACATACATCTACAAAAGTTACTACAACTATGAATACAATACAATTATTATATTAAAACAATGAATTATTTCAAAAGCTGAAACAACGGAGCCATAATTAATAGCCTAATATTAATGAACAATAATAAGACATATGAATGACAGACTATTCAATAATTTGTTCATCAAATCTAATAATTTCGAATAAACTAAAATACTTTGTTTCTTGGCTTAGGTGAGGGCCTTGATGAGAATTCATTACAGATGGGGAAATGTAGGTCAAATACTTAATTTACAGTTTAATTAAATTATGTCTGGGGGGATGTGTGCCTTTCCTGTACTAAAAACCAACACCTTTTTGGAAAAGACAAACATCTGAGTCTGCACATTCCCAACAGTGACTCCCAGACCCAAGCACAAACATCCGAGTCTGCACATTCCCAACAGTGACTCCCAGACCCAAGCACAAACATCCGAGTCTGCACATTCCCAACAGTGACTCCCAGACCCAAGCACAAACATCCGAGTCTGCACATTCCCAACAGTGACTCCCAGACCCAAGCACAAACATCCGAGTCTGCACATTCCCAACAGTGACTCCCAGACCCAAGCACAAACATCTGAGTCTGCACATTCCTAACAGTGACTCCCAGACCCAAGCACAAACATCTGAGTCTGCACATTCCCAACAGTGACTCCCAGACCCAAGCACAAACATCTGAGTCTGCACATTCCTAACAGTGACTCCCAGACCCAAGCACAAACATCTGAGTCTGCACATTCCTAACAGTGACTCCCAGACCCAAGCACAAACATCTGAGTGTGCACATTCCCAACAGTGACTCCCAGACCCAAGCACAAAGATCTTCAAAGTAATCCCTTTTCCAATGATATTCCTCACATGACTGGGTATGATCATGTAAACAAAACAAAAAATTACAACTTATATTTCAAACTAGCATTCCTTGACAAAGGCCTCCTTCCTGTCCTACAGGTGATCACAACTGAGGAAGGGAGGGCCGTTGAAACCAAGACAGCCACTCAAACAGCAAACCAACTAGCAACAAGCTTTGGGTTGCAAGCTTCTCACCAGCCACAGACATGCCAAGAGGGATGGAGAAACACCCGGAGTCAGCTTCCCCTCGCCGCGGGCATGGAAGATGGCGAAGAGAGAACATTCTGGGTCCCCGACTTTCAGTGGCCGCGGTCACAGGGGCACCAAGACAGTGAGGCTCCCTGAGGAACATGAGGAAGGTAGTACCAAGAGGGATTACCCAGGAGACCAAGGGAGAGGAAGAGATAGAAGACAGGCCAGTCATGTCCACCTCAACTGTTGTGGACGTGCATAGCGTGAGAGAGAACGTGAGCGGAGAGGAGAACAAAGAGTTTATGGCCTTAATAGAGAGTGAATGGCAGGAGGAGGAAGGTAAGAAATTATCAATATCTTAAATGTCACTATAAACTGGTTGGTTCGAGTGCTGAATGCTGATTGGCTGACAGCCATGATATATCAGACCGTATACTACGGGAATGACAAAACATGTATTTATACTGCTCTAATTATGTTGGTAACCAGTTTATTTTATTTTTTATTTCACCTTTATTTAACCAGGTAGGCCAGTTAAGAGCAAGTACACATTTACAATTGCGACCTGGCCAAGATAAAGCAAAGCCGTTCGACAAATACAACAACACAGAGTTACACATGGAGTAAAACAAACATACAGTCAATAATACAGTAGAAAAATAAGTCTATATACAATGTGAGCAAATGAGGTGAGATAAGGGAGGTAAAGGCAAAAAAGGCCATGGTGGCGAAGTAAATACAATATAGCAAGTAAAACACTGGAATGGTAGATTTGCAGTGGAATAATGTGCAAAGTAGAAATATAAATAATGGGGTGCAAAGGAGCAAAATAAATAAATAAATAAATACAGTAGGGGACGAGGTAGTTTTTTGGGCAAAATTATAGATGGGCTATGTACAGGTGCAGTAATCTGTGAGCTGCTCTGACAGCTGGTGCTTAAAGCTAGTGAGGGAGATAAGTGTTTCCAGTTTCAGAGATTTTTGTAGTTCGTTCCAATCATTGGCAGCAGAGAACTGGAAGGAGAGGCGGCCAAAGGAGGAATTGGTTTTGGGGGTGACCAGAGAGATATACCTGCTGGAACGCGTGCTACAGGTGGGTGCTGCTATGGAGACCAGTGAGCTGAAATAAGGGGGGACTTTACCTAGCAGGGTCTTTTAGATGACCTGGAGCCAGTGGGTTTGGCGACAAGTGAAGTGAAGGATGCTTTGTCGCGAAATAGGAAGCCGATTCTAGATTTAACTTTTGATTGGAGATGTTTGATGTGAGTCTGGAAGGAGAGTTTACAGTCTAACCAGACACCTAGGTATTTGTAGTTGTCCACATATTCTAAGTCAGAGCCGTCCAGAGTAGTGATGCTGGATGGGCGGGAGGGTGCAGGCAGTGATCGGTTGAAAAGCATGCGTTTAGTTTTACTTGTATTTAAGAGCAGTTGGAGGCCACGGAAGGAGAGTTGTATGGCATTGAAGCTCGTCTGGAGGGTTGTTAACACAGTGTCCAAAGAACGGCCAGAAGTATACAGAATGGTGTCGTCTGCGTAGAGGTGGTTCAGAGACTCCCCAGCAGCAAGAGCGACATCATTGATGTATACAGAGAAGAGAGTCGGCCCAAGAATTGAACCCTGTGGCACCCCCATAGAGACTGCCAGAGGCCTGAACAACAGGCCATCCGATTTGACACACTGAACTCTATCAGAGAAGTAGTTAGTGAACAGTTGAGGCAGTCATTTGAGAAACCAAAGCTATCGAGTCTGCCGATGAGGATGTGGTGATTGACAGAGTCGAAAGTCTTGGCCAGGTCAATGAATACGGCTGCACAGTATAGTTTCTTATCGATGGCGGTTAAGATATCGTTTAGTACCTTGAGCGTGGCTGAGATGCCCTCATGATCAGCTCTGAAACCAGATTGCGTAGCGCAGAAGGTTGCATGGGATTCTAAATGGTCGGTAATCTGTTTGTTGACTTGCCTTTCGAAGACCTTAGAAAGGCAGGGTAGGATGGATATAGGTCTGTAGCAGTTTGGGTCTAGAGTGTCTCCCCCTTTGAAGAGGGGGATGACCGCAGCTGCTTTCCAATCTTTGGGAATCTCTGACGACACGAAAGAGAAGTTGAACAGGCTAGTAATAGGGGTTTCAACAATTTTGGCAGCTAGTTTTAGAAAGAAAGGGTCCAGATTGTCTAGTCCGGCTGATTTGTAGGGGTCCAGATTTTGCAGCGCTTTCAGAACATCAGCTGACTGGATTTGGGAGAAGGAGAAATGGGGAAGGCTTGGGCGAGTTGCTGTGGGGGGTGCAGTGCTGTTGACTGGGGTAGGGGTAGCCAGGTGGAAAGCATGGCCAGCTGTAGAAAAATGCTTATTGAAATTCTCAATTATAGTGGATTTTTTAGCTGCCCACTGCAGTGATGAGTGGAGGTTGTTTGACCGCTGACCCATTACAGATGCAGGCAATGAGGCAGTGATCGCTGAGATCTTGGTTGAAAACAACAGAGGTGTATTTAGAGGGCAAGTTGGTTAGGATGATATCTACGAGGGTGCCCGTGTTTACGGCTTTGGGGTGGTACCTGGTAGGTTCATTGATCATTTGTGTGAGATTGAGGGCATCAAGCTTAGATTGTAGGATGGCTGGGGTGTTAAGCATGTCCCAGTTTAGGTCACCTAGCAGCACGAGCTCTGAAGATAGATGGGGGGCAATCAGTTCAGACATATACACTGTGTTGATTGACAGGTTGTGAGGGAGCATGAGAGAGCTGTGATCTTCACTTACTGCGAGTGAGACCCAGGGGACTTGTTATTATAATATTATTTGATGACTCATTGAACGAGTCATTCATAGTTTCTACGAATAATTGGATTGTCTTGGGGACACACCTTGCGGGTTACTCATAAAATGGTGACACAGGAAAACACAATGACAAAAAAAAAATGAGAACATGGAAGAATTGTCTTAGGCGAGATGACACATGCCTCAAACAAATCTCTCTGAATTTCTCAAATGGGTTTAAAATGGATTTGAAAAGGCAACTGGTAAGATTTACCACAGCACAAGTCTTGTGAACAACCTCCATTGTCCATATGTTCATTATACTGTACA